>NC_142685.1:64565681-64868712 GCF_056320005.1 Nelumbo lutea | reverse complement strand
TTTTTAATGATGTAGTCATGTAGGTAATTATGAAGTAAACAACTTAATTGATACCTGCAGAAGTCCATAGAAATCAGATTGATTCCATATGACAACCACTGTAGGGGGATTTTCATGGTAATAAGAGCAAAAAAATATATATAGAAATTCATAATATCTCTTGAAATTCCAAATAAAATAAACAAAGAATTTTTCCTATCCAGAAAACCTCTCTACATTTTGAGAAAGAAAACAGCATCTAGTATCTGATTTTTCTGCTCAATAGAAAAAAAGGAAATTTTTCACTATGTTTTTTTAGTATTGCATTAAATCTCAAAACTATACAAGAAGTCTCATTACAAAGAGAATCTGTAAAAGTTTTTCACTATGGTTCAACATGTAAGTTATACATCAAGACATGGATTAATTCAGCCAAAATGGGATAAATGAAAGTCAAAATACCTGCAGCTTCTTGGCCAGTCATTGCGTCCACCACAAGCAAAACTTCTGTGGGATTCAATGCTCGCTTCACTTCCTTCAACTCATCCATCATTGCTTTGTCGATCTGATAATTTTTCCATAGAAGAAAGAACGTTCATATTGGACAAAATCAAGATATATTTCCTAAACTAAGCAACAATGATTTGTCACAAGTATTGGTTTTTTTTTTTTTTTTTGAACCTGAAGTCTTCCAGCAGTATCCACTATGACCACATCTTTGTTCTTCTTTTTGGCCTCTTCCAGACCCTGCCTAGCTATTTCTGAAGGTTTCACCTCTGTCCCCGCCGTATAAACAGGCACATCTACCTGTCAAAAGCTTATAACTGATTATCAGTATGAACTAAATGATTGCAAGACTAAAGTACTAAGAGAATAAGAAATTTTGACATATATAGACCAAAAAGCTTGTTTCTTTTTGGACAAGTGGCCAGAAAGATTAGAGATTTTTTGTACATATTTACATACATTAGCAAATAAATTTAATGGTTACTGATCAAAAAAAATAAAAAAGGAAATACATGATTGGACATTTTCAACATTCAAAAATTCCAGACCCAGGGATTGCCTAATTTAACTAAAGCAAAATTCTGCTTTTTGATTGGCAGGTAACAATATGAAAGAAATCTATACAGTAGCAAGAATGAGAACTCCAATTTTCAAATTGATATACTGTCTTGTATAATATAAAATGTGATTGAAAAATTCTGAGAGAGGGAGATCTGCAGAATGCAATTAAGACATCTGGAGGTTATACCATGCGACTATTAAGCCACTATCAGGATGGCTAGAGCTATAGTATCCAGAATGAATGGCTTGTACAAATGGACTCAAAGTTCAGATTGATTGACGGATGTCAGCCTTGTTTGGATTGTTTTTGGGAGGAGTTACTTGTATGGTGGATTCTTCCCCCAGGATAATGCCTTTACTTATCAAGACTACTACTTCAATCATGTATGACTCTTCATTTTCTAGACTCTCTAGGCTGCCTTCTTTCTCTTATAAAACCTTTCTATCACATAAAAGAGTTCTTAGTGACTGATAACCAAAAAGATGATGTTTTGCTTGCAATCTAATTTACCTTTTCACCCAAAATAACAAGTTGATCAATAGCAGCAGGCCTGTATACATCTGCAGCAACAAGCATGCAACTCTTTCCCTATAATCAGCATTACATGGATTAGCATCAAAAAGATCAAGATTGGGCAACCTATCTAAATGTATCTGAAACCAACCCAACAAACGTACATAACCACACAGGTTATCATACTCCACCTGCTTCTTAAGATAAAAAGCTAACTTTGCACAAACAGTTGTCTTCCCAACACCTTGTAGACCTGCCAATAATATCACTGTGGGACCAGATTTTGCAAAAACTAGTTCAGATACTTCCCCACCCATTAACTTGACAAGTTCATCATGTACAATCTGCACGGATCAAGAATCGGACATCAACAGATCCAATACTGTTAGGTTATGCAACCAGCATACTTATTGTGCTAGACTTATCAAAAAAAAAAAAACTAATTGTGTTAGACAGGAGAGGATTTTTTTTTTTTTTGATAATTGAAAAGTTATTTCATTACCAATATGTAAGCAAAGTTAGAACACCCCAAAGAGAAGCACAAGGTGTGACCTCTATTGATAGTAAAAGAAAGTGTAAGAAACCAAGTACACTATAATCAAAACATTACAAAGTTGCCCAGTATAGATGTTCCCTCAAGACCCCTTGTTTAGTGAGACTATCAGAAATAGCATTTTCTGACCTTCTCACCCACATGAACTAACATTCATGTTGCTTGTTAACCAGCTTGCCTTCTTTAGGAAATCCTTGTAGCACCAAATTACTGAGCTGGGGTCTGAGAGAGGAGAGGATTTAGAAATCCTTCTTTTCTCTTTTTGATCATGAAACATTAGAAAAAAAAAAAAATCTCAAACTGATTATAAACATCTCCCCCCCCCGGCCAGTAGGATGAAATGGAAAAATTCCCAAACTTAAATCATGATCATAGATATGAGACATGAGAATCACCAGCAGATTGATACCCAACGTCCAATTAAAAATTTGTAAATGCTTATTAGGAAAATAAGGAACCAAAATGGCTAGGTTAATTTCCTCAGTCTAATCCCATAAGCATCAGCATGATTTTCTCAGAAATAGCATACAATAGATGGATCATACCTTAACCAACTGCTGATCTGGTCTCACCCCTCGAATTAGTTCAACACCAACAGCTTGTTCACTTACAGCCTGGACAAACCTTCTCACAACAGGCAGACTAACCTGTCCACGTAATTGTAGTCAGACCTTTCTCCACTGTCAGTAGAAGAAAAACTGTAGATTTCCTATGAGTATAATGCAAATCATACTACACCAAAATGCATACATCTGCTTCTAAAAGGGCCCTCCTAATATCCCGCATGGGTTCCGCAATATTGTCCTTGGTCAGAACCTCTGAAACATAGAAACTCCATAAATGAACAACTTACAATAAAGATGGTAATAAGAAACTAGTTCTTTCATAAGTAACAATTATGAGATTTTATTAATAATAAGTCATTGGATCCCTTGTACACCATATACAAAACAGAGTAAAAAACCCAACCCCGCATTCACACCCATATCCAAATGCATGCCCGCTAACAATTTGATAACTCATCTACCTAGGAACTATAAACTAGGTTAACTAGTAACTGCTACTTTTATTTAGAATCAAATATCCCCTTGATAATATGAATGCGTTACTTGTCCATATTAAACAAAGATCAATGAATTAAATCTAAGCTCTCTTTGGCACTATGTTCTTTTTCTTGATGATGTGGGCCTATACCTCGATACCTGTACAAGGGCTCCATGTCATGTCAGATAATTCAAAGTTTAGTGTATATTCTATGCATGTGTTCTTGCCATTTCTGGTAACATAAGGTGTGGCTCCATCATAATTTCAGAGGTCTGATGTCTCTGATTGATGACATGAATTCAACCCTGAATTAGAGTATTAGTTAAAACACCAAAGAACTATATTCATGTTTCACTGAGAAAATCAGAGAGTGGTAGGAGCAAGCTAATCCAGTAGTTGATTGGGAGGGAATGAGGTTCCACAAGAAACTCCAATACTTAAAATCTCAATTAAAGGAGTGGAATAGGTTGGAGTTTGGAAGATTAGAAGAGAGAAAGCAAATTCTGGTGGAGCAAATCGAGGATTTGGACCTGAAAGAAGAGAGAGGCCCCTTTGGAGAGGAAGAAAGGAAGTTGAGATAGGTTTTAAGGAGGCAAATGGAGGACATCCTGATTAAGGAAGAAATCAGTTGGAGGCAAAAATCTAGGTGTAAGTGGCTAAAGGAGGGAGACAAAAACACAAGGTTTTTCCATTCAGTGGCAAATGGAAGGAGAAAGAAGAATTACATCTCTAATTTGGAAGTTGATGGAGCAGTATTGTCTCACCTAGTTGAAATTGCAGAGGCTCTAGTAAACCACTTCAAATCTATTTTTAGAAGGCCTATGAATGAGAGAGTGTGGTTGGAGGGTTTGGATAGGCTGACTCTAAGTGCAGAGAAGAGAGAGTGGTTAGAAAAAAGGTTCGATATGGAAGAGGTAAAGGAAGCAGTATTCTCTATGGATAGGACAAAAGCGTCGGGTCCAGATGGGTTCACAATGGCCTTTTACCAGGATTGTTGGGATATTTTGGAGAATGATCTTACATCGGTTTTTTAGGAGTTCCACAGGAGGGGTGTAATAAACCCAGGCTTGAACTCAACCTTCATTGCCTTAGTCCGAAAGAAGAAAGATGTTTCTCAACCAAAAGATTTTAGACCTATTAGTCTGGTGACTAGCTTGTACAAAATCATTGCAAAGGTGTTGTCTCTCTAGATAAAGAAGGTGCTCCCCTCTATTATTGCACCCAACCAAAGTGCTTTTGTGGAGGGAAGACAGATCACCGATCAAATTCTCATTGCAAATGAGAGCTTAGAGAGCTTTAGGAAGTCAAAGAAGAAGGGAGTGGTTTGCAAATTGGATTTGGAGAAGGCTTTCGACTTGGTTGATTGGTCTTTCTTGATGGAGGTGTTGAGGAGTTTTGGTTTTGGTGACAGGTGGTGTAAATGGATTTGGGGTTGTGTTAGGAGTTGCCATTATTCTATCCTGGTGAACGGGACTGTGGTTGACTTCTTTCCGGCGTTGAGAGGTCTAAGACAAGGAGACCTCTTTCCCCTTTTCTTTTCACCCTGATTGTTGATGTGTTTGGGCGATTGATCCATAGAGCAGACTCGAGGAATCTAGATAAGAGGGTGGAGAGTAGGAAGGGAGGAGGTTCCCTTAACTCTTCTACAGTTTGTAGATGATACTATCCTTTTCTGTGAATGAGGGAACCTCAATTGGATCCGGAATCTAAAGTTGACAATACAACTTTTTTAGCAGATATCTAACCTCAAGGTAAACTTTGATAAGAGTTGTGTGGCGGGAGTGAATGTGAACGAAAGAGACCTAAGGGAATTTGCAGGTGAGCTAGGTTGTGCTATTACGGACTGGCCCCTAGCTTATTTGGGCCTCCCTTTAGGAGATAATCCTAAGAGTGTTAGCTTTTGGGCTCCGGTAGTGGAGAGGTTTGAGAAAAGGCTAGCGGCCTGGAAGAGGAGTTATCTTTCTTTAGGTGGAAGAGTCTCTCTCATTAGGTCTACCCTACCTAACCTTCCTGTTTACTTTCTGTCAGTGTTTAAGATCCCCTCAAAGGTTTCAAATCTTTTGGAAAAATTAATAAGGAACTTTCTCTGGGAGCCTGGAGAGGAGAAGAGAGACCATAGGGGGAATTGGGAGGTAGTCTCTAGGTGTAAAAAACTAGGAGATCTTGGGATTGGTAATTTCAAGAAAAGGAACATGGCTCTTCTGGGGAAGTGGTTGTGGAGGTTCTCTTTGGAAAGGGATAAATTGTGGACTAAGATTGTGGCTAGCATTCATGGGCTGGAAGACAATGGTTGGGATCCTGGAATCTTGGCAAGGGCTTCAGCTGCTTCTCCTTGGAAATCCATCCACAATCTACTTCCAGTTTTCTCCCCTTGGATCAGGTATGGTCTAAACTCTGGTAACCAAATAAATTTCTGGGAACAACTTTGGGTTGGGGATTCTCCTCTGAAAGACAAGTTTCCTTCATTGTATGCTCTTTCAGACTTGAAAAATAAACCCATTTCTTCTTTCTCGGTCCCTTCAGCCTCCACTTCGGGCTTTGGTTGGAATATTGGCCTGCGTAGGGCAATTAGGGATGCAGGCTTGGATAGCTTGGTATCTCTGCTAGCCTCCCTTGAGGGTGTCTTCCTAAACCCTGCTAAGGAAGACACCAGATTTTGGACCCTTTCTAGCTCTGGCAATTCTTGTGCTTCTTTCTTTGAAACCTTAACTCAGCCTCCTACCCCCCTGGGGTTGTCCTTTCCAATTAAGGAAATTTGGAGCATACCTATTCCTCCTCGGGTGGGTTTTTTTTGTTGGAAAATTTTCCTGGAAGGAATCAACACTTTAGACTTACTTCAAAGAAAGAAACCCAACTATTGTCTACTTCCTAATAGATGTGCTCTTTGTAAAGCTGATGGGGAATTTGGCAACCACCTCATGGTCTCTTGTAAGGTTGTTAAAACTGTTGGGGAGTGGATTTTCTCCCGTTTTGGGTGTTCTTGGTATCCTCCGGAGACTATCCAAGGTTTGTTTTCTCCTTCTTTTTTCAGTTGGCCTAAGAAGAGAGGGAAGACTATGTGGAGGTGTATTAGGGCAGCGGTATGCTGGTCTTTGTGGGAAGAAAGAAACTCACGCATTTTTTCTAACAAGGAAAAAACATTGGAAGATTTGTTAGATCGAATCCTTTTAAAAGTTGTTCACTAGCTAAAATCCTTGGAGTTGTTTTCAGATTGTCCTATGGATGACTTGCTAAGAAACTGGAAAGAGATTGATTCCACTGCTAGATGCAAGAGGACTCTTTGTCCGTTCTGGTCCCCTCCCCCCTCGGGCTTTATAAAGCTAAATTTTGATGGCAGCAGTGTAAGGAATCCAGGGCCCTCTGGGATTGGAGGAGTCTTCAGGAATGAGGAAGGGATTGTTACTGCTTTATTCTCTAGCCCTATTGGAGAAAGTGACTCTCTTAGGGCTGAGATCCTTGCAGCGCTTGAAGGAATTTGAAGAGCAAAAGAATTAAATATTAGCCGCTTGATTCTGGAAGGTGATTCGAAGGTGGTGGTTAATTGGTTGAAGACAGAGGATAGTGGTTTGTGGAACTTTAACAATGAGAAAAAACAGTTCTTATGGCTGGGTAGGGACATTGAAGTTCAGTACAGTTGGGTGAAGAGGAGTGCCAACTCATTTGCGGATGGGTTGGCCAAGCAACGAGTGAATAGGGAGGCTGTTTTTTGGGCTAGTTTTTTTATTTTCTTTGCATTCCCTATGTTTTCTGTTTTTGGGGAGCTAAGTTATTTTATCTCCCTTTGTATTCTTTTCCCTCTCTTCTCTTAATTTAATGAAGATGATGTTATTGATCAAAAAAAAAGCACTATATTCATGGCTATGGAACTCAGCCCACTCTCCTTGTTTCCTTGGTTTCTCTATTTTATCATCTTCCTTATTTCATTTCTTCTCTACAACCAGCATTATCCATACTTATCATCAAACTATTTGGTATTATCTTGGGCATCTCTCCTTGTTATATCAAACAGACTAGACGGAGCATTTAAAGGAGAGAAAGAAGAAAAAAACTCTAGCTGAGTCAGGCACACCAGCTGGCTCAGAACAGGAGAGGTTGGGCAGTCCATTGCCACTCCACAAATATGTGCAAATTGGGGTATGGGTTGATATGGCAGTCTCTTGTATTTTCTTCATATCCAAATCATGATAAGATATTTTTGCTACACAAGGACCATAGACATCTGTACAGGGGAGAATGGACATTTTTGAGGAATTTTCTCTGCCATAACCATCAGTTCGGTTGGATAGATATACTTCAGTCTCAGGCAGCAATTTTGGATAATTACCACAACAATATGATTGATAGAGCTTTGAAGTAGACAAAGGAGAAAATTGACTCATGACAAGGGAGAGAACACTGAAAAATCAGAGTTCTCTGGTACAAAAGATAAACATGATTTAGGATAGTTCTTTATTCTACCACATTTCTGGAAAACAATATTGTTCTAATATTAGGAAAATCAATTAGAAAAGAGAACATAAGAAAGTAATAAGGGACAGAGTCCTGCAGAAACAAGGGATGCCAAAGAGATCCTTGCCTGGCTAACAGTCTTAACGTTGAAAGTTTCCTAATTTCCATGTTCATTGCCAAGTCAAACCCACACAATATGTTCAACTACAGACTCTAGTCTCTCCTCAGTCCCTCTATATAGGATGCTAGCATAATGACGTCCAAGTCGCCTTTTGCTATTCATGGATCAAACTTAAATCTTTATATGTTAGCTAGCCGTTTCTGAATATCTAAAATCGACAATATTACCTAAAGCTTTCAAGAATGCCAATTTACAGACACCCATTATACTATTTCGTGCAAATCGACATTACACCTGAACCAGATGCACCAATCAACTTTCTCTTATCAAACAGCCAACTTCCATTTTGAAATGTTTCATCCCCATTAGCTTTCCCAAGAATTAACCTTGTATTATAATTGGGTTTCAGGAAAAGAAGAAACAGAAAAACAAACCTGCTCCCTTGAGTTTGTTCCAAGCTGCTTCGAAGCCGCTTGTCAGCTGCCCGAACATTTCTGCTCTTACAACACCTAGCATTTCCTTTCTAACTAAAACACTTTTGGAATTGACCCAATTCCATATCTCTCTCTGAGATTCAAAAAGAATAAAAATTAAAAATAAATAAAAAAAAAAAAACATCTCTCTCTCAACATGAAGTTGAAATTCAAGTCTGAACTTATCTTTATGACGCATTAGATGTTGAAGCATCTTTTTCTTGGCTTACCGTAAAATGATTTCCGGAAGAAGGTCCTACGGAGATGCTTGAGCCAGTCCAAGAAGAGTTGAACTTGGCTGATTTTCTCGGATTGCAGAAGCAAAGGTTCACTGAGAGTGAAGGACGAGATGAAGAGAAATGGCGAGAAGGAACAGTCGAGAAAGAAACAGCTTCCATTGTCTGAGAGAACGGTTCGACGGGGAAGCTCCCTCCCTCTGGGGGCAATCGTTACGTCTGACGTTTTATCCTCTCTGAAACTGAAAAGCAATTATCCACCAAGCTATCTATCACCCGTACATGTTTCATCATCTAATTATCGTCTCTGTTTAATCCATTCCTCTTGTAAACCGTTCAACGCGCATCCAACGGTTGTTTAAATAACTGGGCCCACACGCTGGGGTAAATTATAAAAACGTTTTAAATACGAAAATGCGGTGAGCGTAGATCGAACACGCGACCTTCAGATCTTCAGTCTGACGCTCTCCCAACTGAGCTATCCCCGCCTGCTTACGAGGTAACGGCAAAAATGCATTAAAGAATTATATAGCTAGTTAGATACAAGGATCAAACTAACCTTCTCGGTATCGCATCAGATACTTTAAATATGAATATGTATACGGATACGATTTTGAAACGGATGGATATGAACGAAATATATGAATACACTAAAAAATTATATAAATTTCTTAAATATATCAACTATACTAATTTTAAAAGTTAAAATAACCACAAATAAAGCATAAATACATAAAGTAATATACACTTAATATAGTAAGATACATAAATATCTTACAATTCTATTGATAATTCAACGATCAAGAGCCCAAGACTCATATTATAGAGATTTTACAAAGTAAAACATGCACAAAACCATTATTATGTTAAATTCTACAAGTTCAAGACACAAAACATATGCAATTATTTGATTTTAATTACTATAGCAATTATTTTGTATTTTTACTTTTGAACATTAACAAAAAAGTCAATTAAATATTAAATTTTGAATTGTTTGATAATATCAAAATTACTATCATATGAAATTTATAATTTTTCTATGATACATATATTATTGTCATATTTTTACTTTTAATCTTAACTAAAGGTATATCAAAATTATTAAAATTACTAAGATACATATCATATGAAATTCGTAATTTTTAATTATTAACATTTTTATTTTCTATAGTTTTTCTGAAATAACAAATTTTTTATATAAATTTAAATTAGTGGATTTGATAAGTCCAATTTAATATTATATTCTTAAATATTTTGTAAACAATTTTTATTTTTGTAAATAATAAATATATTATTTTTAGTCTAAATTAAAATATCAATGAATAGTTTATAAAAAATATAAACAAATTGAAGATACATATAATGTACAAATTTATGAAATTTAAGTACTAAAGTTATTATCTATTATTAATATTTTATTTGTATAAATTTATTAAGAGTAAAAAACAATTTTTTATATAAATGTAAATTTGGTAGATTGTTTACTTCATTAATGTTTATAAAGTAATAATTTTCAATATTATATATTTATTTTAAGTTAGAATTATTGAATATAAACATATAGTATTTTGTATTTGTATAGGTTCATGTTAATGGTAAAGTTAATAAATTGTATTTTATTTCAACTAATATCATAAATTGAATGTTGGCATAGTGGTTTAGAATCTTAACGCATAATGGCATGATCACACTAAGACTTGAGTTCAAATTTTTATAGCAGTGCTTTGCAATATTTTTTAATCCCCATATTACTCTTGTAAACAATTGGGAGAAAAACATTGTTCATCTTCCCCGACCTCACGATACACAAGCAACCGGTAATCCACATTTCTCTCTCTCCTCGATCTCTCTTCTTCCCCTACCCCTTTCTCTCCCCTTTCTTCTTCCCGCTTTCCTCTATAGGGGAGGAGAGAAAGGGAGATTGGCAAGTTCTCTGCCTCTCAGAATAAGCCCTGTCTACACCCAGGTGCTCAATCTCCATGACACCAATATCTAGTTAGGGTGCTATGCAGCCCAAACCGAATCCAGGGAAGGTTAAGTTTTGATGAAGACTCGACAATTCTGTGCGGGATGAAGTGATTCACAACTAGAAACATGTTAAGGACAAAACCAGATCTGATGCTGAGGAAATATATAGAGACACGGTGAACAAAGTAAGGGGAAAAGCTAAAGAAGTATATATCAACGACCGATTTGATTAGATCCCTGGTGGTGGCACTGAATTGGAGCAAATACTAATTAAGTAGTGTTGCTTCATACTACAAATAGCCTTGTTATCCTTGGGCGACCCAAAGCCCCTGGATTATCCTAAAGACGACCCTATCTTTGGTAACAATTGGGACAAGGAGAGAATTAGAAGCTAGATCTCGAATATATTCTTCATCATGAAGCAATTCCCACTAGTGGTTCTCAATGAGATGATGAAGCAGAGCTTCTTCCAAGATGTGTTGAAGAGAGGAAAATGGAAGTGGCACTTGTAGAGGATTGTCTTGTACAACACCCTAGTGGAACCCCATTTGCAAAGGGAGAGAACACCAACAACGGTAATCTCCGATCTCCCTTTTTCTCCCCTTACCACCGCTGTTGTTCGTATATTGTGAGGTCGGAGAAGATGAACAATGTTTCTCTTATTACAAGGGTAGTATGGGGATTAAAAAAGTTGCAACAACGGACTTCAACAGAAAGCTAGCATAAGGGGTTTCTATCTCACGATTATAGTACAAGGGGGTCTTTCGTCGCAAAACAAAGTACAGGGGGGTCTTTGTCACATACCCCATAGTACAAGAGGGTCTTTGTAATTTACCCTAAAATATATATAAATACATTAAGTTGGAATGAGTACGAAAGAGAGCCTGAGAATGCGAGAAATAAAATCTAACAGTATTTGACCCTATTCAAGTAGGTAAAGTCCAATGGTTAGTAAGGAGTTCCCACAAAAAGCTCTGTTAACATCGTTCGAAGGTAAAAATAGTACTTGACCCTATTCAAGTAAGTAAAGTCCAATGGTTAGCAGAATCTAATAGTATTTGACCCTATTCAAGTAGGTAAAGTCAAATGGTTAGCAAAGAGTTCCCACAAAAAGCTCTGTTCACATCATTTGAAGGTAGAAGCAATACTTAACCCTATTCAAGTAGGTAAAGTCCAATGGTTAGTAGGGAGTTCCCACAAGAAGCTTTGTTCACATCGTTCGAAGGTAAAATTCGATGTTTGTTCCACTCTGTTCACTGTCCTTACGTCTCCACTTCCTTCTCCGATGCTTGTGTTCATTCCATCGATCACATCGTTCGAATAGGGAGTTCCCAGAAAAATCCTTGAATTTCATAAAGGAAGATCTGACGCCGGTGTTTGTTATGGCAATCACATTGTTCGAACAGGGAGTTCCCAAAAAAAAGCCTTGAATTGCAAAAAGGAAGACAACTCCGACCCTGCTCTTTCTCCACTTCCGTTCTTCTTCACCTCATTCACTTTAATCAATTAAAACTAATTAATTAGTAGTTCAAAGGAGGGTTGGATTGTAGATTCAGAGGGAGAGAGAAGAAGAAGGGAGAGAACTTGCAGTTGGCTAGTGGTCTAGTGACAGTGGAAGTAGGTGAGATTAAGACTGTGTTTGCTTTGAAGGAAGAAGTAGGGAAAGGAAGAGAAATGTAGGGAGACCTTTACAAGAAACTTGTAAAGGTTGGATTGCGGAAAACTAATTAATTAGTAGTTCAAAGGAGGTTGCAATGGTGCCAGTGCGATGGTTGGATTGCATATTCCAAAATTTGAGATGAGAAAGAGTAGGTGAGAAGAAAAAATAAAAATGAGAGAGAGAAGAAGAAATAAGGGAGAGAACATGTAGTTGTCGGTGGTCCAATGACGGTAGAAGTAGGTGAGATTAAAAAAGAACATAAGATGACAACACATCACATCGAAATTTGAGAAAACAAAGTGAATTATAAAAAAAAAAATATATATATATATATATATATATATATATATATATATTTTAAGTTTAGACTCCAATTAACTTTAACAAGTTTAATGAACTGAAGTAGAGATTGCATTAGATAGGATACAGGTGTCCGTGAATTGCAACCCATCTCTCTCTTATGCCATTTCCGTCACACTTTTTCTTGCTCAACAAAAATGTTGAACCTTTTTTTAAGGTATTTGTCTTTTTCCAACCTTCAATACAAAAAGTTGAGCCAACGTAAGAATTGGCAAATAACCAAAGATATTCTTATCAGTAATTTGTTGCATTGCAGCTTTTCCACACGTGTGAATCTTCCACATTAATATTAGTGGGAGTAGGTAACTAGTTCTCTACCCTCCCATATATATATATATATATATATATATTTGGTTTTTCATTCAGCCATACAATTATCTCGGCAACCATATCGACAATAGGTTTTGTATTGCCAGTTTCTCCTGAATTTGATTATTTATTTGTTATTAAATTGGCATTAATTTGTTTTGTTTTTGTGCATCCTTTGAGCTAACATTGTTTAATGTTTTTTTGCTACAGTTGGTCGTCTCTGGGCATGTCTCTCCAATAGGTTGACATAATTTGCCATTGCCCTTCCCACTATCTATCTTTTTACATTTGTTACCATTACATCATGTGCTTTACATGCATTGACTCCACATGTTCCCCTTGGAAGCTTTGATATTGTCTACTTGAGATTTAGTATTTACTTACATGTTATTAGTTATTATTTGTTCTTATCACGGTAACTTGTTCCTATCAATTCTTCATCCAATTTATCAATATACAACCATACTAAATATGAAGTTACTACAATGTTATATCCATATAGGAGAAACAATGTACACAACGAGATGCAATGCA
Organism: Nelumbo lutea; assembly: GCF_056320005.1. Classification (NCBI taxonomy): domain Eukaryota; kingdom Viridiplantae; phylum Streptophyta; class Magnoliopsida; order Proteales; family Nelumbonaceae; genus Nelumbo; species Nelumbo lutea. Next base: position 64,855,444 of record NC_142685.1, on the reverse strand, counting down.
TTTACTACTAGTTTTAAACGGTTGCTACATGAAATGTTGGCTCATTTGTGCCTGCCCCCGCCACTATTTCTACTTAAAAAGATAGGTGACGATTATTGTGTTGAGGTTCGCATCTTCATAGCACATAAGCACTTGAGTGTTTTTTTGCCATCGTTCAATGAATGTTAATGGCATATGGAGTTTGCTTTTAAATACACAATTAGAAAGTAAAGGCATTATACAAACTCCATGTGGAAGAGGTGAACTTTGATGACTTTATTTACTACTCTTGGAAATTAATGAACTTGAATAAATGCATACCAATAGGATTATTTACCACCATTTATTTTAACTTATTACTTACTCCCCATAAAAACGCCTATTACTTATATTTTCAGTTTAAGATTATATTATTATTTTCATTTCTACTGAAACCTACCATCTATTATAACTTATTACTTACTCCCCATAAAAATATACTTGTAGGCCCGATGTTATTTGAATCACCATCATTGAAGCTTGGATTAGATGAATGTGTACACAATACCCAAATACCTTTGCTATATGAAACAGATCCTATACACATCTTACTAACTAAATGAATGTCTTCAACTATTGATAATACACTCTATTTTGTTAAAAGTAACTCGTCTGGCATCAATGCGTTTGAAGGACCAAATAGCAAAAAAATGAAAATATCTAAAATGCACTACATCACAAAGGCTTCATGAATGCTATTTCACGCCTCTTTTTTTAATGATAATAAAACAATTCCATACATAACACCCTTCTAATCTTATACATGTTTTAGAGTTGCGCAGGAAACAAACTTAGCAACTATCAAATAATTTAATTTGATTGGCTAGTGGTCCTTGATCAACGACAAAGAGATACAAAGGAGTTAATATAAATGGCTTCAAGTTCCACACCAAGTATTATGATGAAGACAAAATGACTCAAAATAGTGGTGTGATTGTGATTGCGAAAACATCATGTTTTTCTAGTGCAAGAAACAGAAACCATGTTTTAGGAGATGTTGCATATTATGATGTTTTAATAGACATCATTGAAATGGATTATTATGGACAACTGAAGGTGTTGTTTAAATGTAATTGGGTTGATATTACCGAAGGTAGAAGATTAAGGGTTTATGACTTTGGGTTCACAAGTGTGAACCTACGTCGATGGTTGTCTACAAATGAACCATTTGTGCTGGTCACCCAAGCAGAACATGTTTTTTACATATAAGATCCCATTGATGAAGATTGGCATGTGGTTGTCAAAACAAAACTTAAAGACTTATTTGATATGCATGATGAAATTGATGCAAATGATGCTAAGTACCAACCGGATGATCTATATAGTTGTCACAACTTAATAGACATATTTTTGCTCGTTGGGGATGAAGTTAGCTAGAACAGGGAAGATGCACCAAATATAGAGATTGATCAGCCATGGGACATGATCCATAGTCTAGCACTTAGCTATGATAAAGATGATGTTAAATTATGTGATGTTGATGGTGATGCCGACCCAAATGTTGATGCTTATTATGATGAATCTTGACCTCTATCTTTTTGTGTTTTAATAACCCAATATTTAAATTAGCACAATCACTTTGAAGTGTTTATTTTTAATCTTTATTACTTACGCTTATAAATTAAACTTTCTTTAAAGGCATTTGACATAATTAGTCAACTATAAATATTTTTTTATTATATTGATATAATTAGTATCATGAGATTATTTTCAACATCTTTGTACATTTATGCTAAATAGTTTCATAACTTTTAATTAAAAGATTTTATTTATCAAAGTTGTTTGATTAAGAGGAATAAGGATTCATTGTTGAAAAAGGTCAAGTCTAAGGGTCAATCCATCAACCTTAAGCCAAGAATCACCTAGAAATGCTCAAGCTAGTCAATAATTCGAGATTAACATTCCAAAGTCCCAATTCCAACAAACTGAAGATAGGGCTTCATCATAAAGTACAAGGACTTGGGATGCTACAACGACGACAGATGTGTGGAACATGCCTAGTGATGAGAAGATTGACATTGAGTTTAATGAAGATGGTCAACCCATAAATGAAAATGCGAAGAGGTTAACAAGATTTTTGGGTTCCATCGCACAGAATAGTAATAAGTTGCTAATAAATATACTCTTGGTCAAGTTCATCGCTAACAATGGAAAAACATGGTGCAATATTGGAAATCTGAACAAAGGAGAATATCTTAAATATTTTAAAAATGAAAATTTTAGTTGATGATATGGTAATATTATACTTTCTTTTATGGGTGTAGGCACGGTTTGAGACTAATAAACAAAACCATTTAAAGAAGACAATGGGCCACACAATGGGCTTAAAGAGCTTCATAGGATACGTGATGAATTGGTAGTTAATTGTATTTTTTTCTTTCTTTGTATTGTATTTGGTGTGTTTTAATTTTATATGTTAACAAGTACACACTATTTCACAATGATAAAGGGAAGAAAAAAGAGACCATGAGGTGTCTCGAATAGATGTATTTTTTATGACACATACAAAGGATGGGACTCCTCTAGATGAAAGATCAACCAATTTTATGGTATATATTTTAGTTATTTCATTTGTGACTTTTTAAATTTAATATTATTTATTTGAAAATAGTTCTTGTAAACACATTCTTTTCCTATTGTATAAAATTAAATGCAAAATTTCATGGCTCAAGATTCTATGAGTTCGGGTGGGGCAAATGGCTCTTGCTCAAAAGATGTTTACGCTCGTGTAATGAGAGAAGAGCATCGTGGTCGAATACGTGGGGTTGGATTGGGCCCAACTCTAACTAGTATTAGAAATCATGATAAGTATGTTGCATTACTAAGAGAAGCAGATGGTGCTAAAAGAAAGGTTGAGGAGCAGGCAAGATCATTTGAGGATGAGGCTAGAAGAAAGACTGAAGAGGCAAGATCATTTGAGGAACATGCAAAAAAGGTGGAGATGGAAGTGTTTACTTTGAGGGCAGACTAGTTATCCATGCAAAATCAAATGAATGATTTCATATCTATGATGCAGAAGACACATGTTTTATTTTTTAGTATCTTTGTTGATGTTTCTTTATTATATATACTTATTATTATATATAATGTTGTTAATAGTCTTCTTAATGTCTGAATTAAGATCCCATGGGTTCATTTCAAATATGAAGACATCATCCATCTACTCCATTTTCTTAGTTTAGTGACAATTTTCCCAACATTGAATCACAAAATATTACGATATATGTGATTTTATACATAATTTTAATAACTAGTAAGATTCTAGTTTTCCATTATATTGATACATAAATGCCTCATCTACAGGACGGTTCTGAAGTTGATTTACTAAGCCTCATCGAAACCAAAAAATTCTTGTGGCAAAAAGAATAGTCATTAGCTTAGATCCATAAAAAATTGCGGGGCCCTAAACGCTTGGTCAATGATAATATGAGGTTATGGTTACTGTCCCAATATTGCCAGAACAACCACTTGTTCGCCCATATGGCTTAGTTAGAATAGTTGGAACAGTTATTGGGGCAAATATTCCTTGGCCATCTCTATATGTAAGATATAGAATTTTGAGTCTAATTTTATCAATGGGCTTTTATATTGTAGTTAAGATGTTTATTTTAATCGGTTAAATGTTTTTGTTTGTAAGTTAAACCAGTACAACATTGAGGATTTAAATGATAGAAAACCGACATGCTTTTTGTATTTTCCAAGACAAGTTGCATTGGATTTTATATTTTCTCAATTTAGTATGTTTGTTCAATAAATGGATTTGATTTGATTTATTTATTATGGGTCAAGGAAAAGAAGTTAAAAAAATAATTTCCTAGATGTTGGAACTGTCTATGATATGAAAACAAAACCATGATCTTTCTTTGAAAGTATTCAGTTAATAACACTGGTTGTCTTCTCATATCTATCATTTGTAATACTAATGTTTTAAAAAAACTACGTCACAATTTACATGGGAGAATATTGCTCCACATGCATCAAAAGGGGACATGACAAACCACTTTTCAAAGGTCTATCCAATTGCTCCTAAAGCAATACTGGGTGTCTTGCTTACCTAATTTGATGTCTAAAGGTTCTAAAGTACAATCGTTACTTGTTAAATACTTAATTGATATTATTCATGGATCTACTATGTCATATGTTTTTGTACTTGAGTTTTTACATGACATTGAAATGAGATGATGCAGGTAAAGATGCATTGAACACAGGAGATGATGATATTTAAAGGTTCTAATCTGATTTCCACCATCCATTTCTTTTAATTCAGTTCTATGTTGCATTCAACACAATAGAGGATGCAAAGAATATGCTTTAGACTGAGATGACACATGAAAGGTGAACAATTTTCATATTCATTTAGTTATGAGGCATGTGCCCTTTTATGTTATTGAGAAGGTTGTTCAGAATTGGATTTATTTTGAGGGCAATGTTTGTAGATTTCTAGGTGGAGGAACATGATTTCCTTAAGGAGCAGATGCATATATTTACCAACTTGCTTCTGTAACCCCAAATGAGAATGTGACAATGAGAACTACACTAGACACTGTTTGTGTGGTATCTTGAATTCTATTGAGCGCCTATTGAATTTGTTCTATAATCTCACTAAATCCATGTGCCTTGCATTTATGTTACTTCCTTTCTCCCTTTGTTGTGTAAGTTCTTCAAGTTAGGTATTCAATTTGCATCTTTACTCTTGTACCACTTTTTCCCTATTAACGGTAATCTTTTTATATGAATAGCATTTGTTTGGTGCATTATGAAAAATACCCAAAATATATAATTAGGTTTGGGAAGTTTTGATCTTATGTTAATATTTTTGTTTCTCCAATTAGCAAGCAACAACTGACTGAATTTTGGAAGTAGGATTTTTTATGTGTCAAGAATTTTCAATTTCTACCTTTTATTTTCTTGAATTTTATATTGTTTATATTTTTCAGGTGATACTGTTACACTTGAATACAATTACAACATTGCTGGATTAAATGCAGATAGCTTTGACAAGGGCTGCTATGTGGGACAAGAGTCTGTTTCTCCTACCTATCACCATGGTGTCACTCACAAGTGTTTGGTTCTTCTAAATTTTCTTTATGAGGTGGAAAAATTACTTCACTACTTGATGGAAGTTCAATTTATCAATCATGTTTTAAAATATTATCATGATCAATTACTTCTATTTTAGAATCAGAATAGATATAATTTCTCTAGGATTAGAAATCATTGAGAGTGCATCCAACAAAGTTGGTCTTGTGACAACAAAACTTGGATGTCATGGGATGGGTTCGTTGAAGCTAGAGAAACCCTTTAAAGGAGCAGGTACCTTGAGCATCAAAGGGCATGATGACATGAAAGTTGAAGCTATTAGACCAAAATGGTGGCCTACTGAATGGTTTCTTAAGCATCAAGAGCACCATGCAGTTGCTTAGAGGTTTGATTTGTCAATAAACCTTGGGTCTAACAATCTAAGTCCAAGTCCAATAATGGAATACCAATTGCATCAAGATAATAAAAACTCATGAATTTTCTCCTTATTTTTTGCACTTTTTTCTAATCAAAACTCTCCCATGAATTTGATAAATAACCACTTGATTAGTTACCACTTGAAATGGATATTTTTGATTTTTTAGAAATAATGGAATGTATTCATCTTCTTGAAAACCTAACATATTATACTTTGAATGATGCAGTTAATGATCTAACATGTAAGGCTTTAAAAGACTAAAGGTGGAGAGACAAGGCAATTGGACCGGAGAGATTAGGCCCAGACTTGAATGTATTTTGAGACTAAAAGAATTCAAACATTACACACAACACAAGACCAATAAAATAGTCAGTTAAGGCTTTGTTTCACTTGAAATAAAAGGTAGAGAAACCTGCTACCAATTTGTACAAGTTTCCCTTTCTTTCCCTACCTTCTCCATGAAACCAAACACAACCTAAATTTTAATGTAATGTTGTTAATTTTAACTTTTAATAGATATATATATCATGATCTATAAATTCCATTGACTTTTCAATTCAAGTTCACCTTTATAGTTTTACATAGGCATTGCCCATGATATCCTTTGTCTTACCACACCATGATCAGACATGTTAATTTTGAGTCAGGGCAAAATGATATATACCACAAGGCAAAGTAGGACCATTGTGCCTTGTCTTACTAGCCTCTCCTTTCATGTGAGTGCGTTGCCCTTTAAGGCAGGTTATGTTAAAAGAAAACTTTCAAGTCCAAGACAATCTAACAAGTGGAGGAGAGAAAACCTTTGAGCTTATTCATGATAGGCAACAATAACTACATTACAGTGCTCTCATTTCATATTATTAACATGGCTGAAAGCATTTAGGTGGAACCACAAAGATTGACTAAAAGCTTTACTTGCAAAGCCCACCAAGTTTGATTTCAGATTAAGCAAATAGGAACTGCCACCAAGACTTTTAAAAAAGGAAAGAAAATAATTACAGAGGACTTGCAATCAGTAATTGGACTTTATATTTAATTGACTTTTTTGAGGGATAATAAAAATTCTGTAGATTTTAAGGTGAGACTAAAGTTATAAGTTAACTAAGCATATGTAAAGGTTGCTTCTCATGGTATACTTTATTCTTGTTATCTCAAATTTGTAAAAGATAAAGGAGAATTTCTAAAAATTATTTACAATTTCCCTTCAACAACTTACGACAATATATATTATAAGCAAAATCATTGAATCCTAAAATCATTAGTTCTCTAACTTAATTTTTGACTCAAAAAATCACTCACTGTTAGTCATTTTAAGTTGTGAGACTGATTTTATATGTACACCATAAGACACAAAAGACTAATCCCAAGGCATGGTAGATATGTTGGGTTTTTTTTTATCCTTTTTTGGCCATTGTTATGGGGTTCACAGGTATCCCTATTTAGATATTTGGATTTTGGTTAGAACAAATTGATGGACTTAGTGTGTAGTTTGAGCTTAATTGTGTGTGGTGTGAATTTCATTTATTCTAATATAAATGCATGTATGTTTAAATAGGATGAGTGTAAATTCTGGTTTTTTTAATCTTCTTTTATATTTTACTATCTTATTTGTCAGGGAGAAGTAATAGAAGTAAATTTATGTGGTCCCCATTTTATATGAAAGCCAATAGAGGTAGGAGGAGGGTTATTTGTTTGGAGTGAGAGGTAGCAAGCAAGAATATATTGTCCCACTTCATTTGATAGAGAATATAGGTAAAAAGAACATATCAATGCAGGATCCACTTCTTATGTAATTACCCTTTCTTGTTTCATATGAGTTATATGCCACCACATTTGGTATCCTATTTATGAAACATAAACTGAATTTCTATAAAATTTGACAAAGGGGTGTTACACAAACTTAGAAAAACTGAATTTTTTGAAAAATTGAATGCCTAGTGTCACAACATAAGTAATAACTTACACCTATAAAATCCCAATTACACCATCAAACTCAGGGACCCAAACGTGTATAAGCATTACAATGAGCACCCTTAATTAAGGCATTCATATTTATTATTGCAATCCCTTTATCCACAAATATTAAGCTCACTTTGCATTATATTCTCCTTCTTACAGGGCAGTGACAGACTTCCTTTGAAGAAAGGTGGCTTATGAGCTATGAAATGCCAAGGCCTAACATTGGGATCCATAGGTTTGTGTTTGTTCTTTGCAAGCAGAAACAAAAACAACCACTCCACCTGCTTCAAGAGACCACATCAGCACTACACCAAGTGGAATTGCATTAGAAGATACTCTACATTATTGGAGAAATTAAATTTTTTTGAAGTCATTGTAAATTTTATATATCAATTGGATGTATTTGGATAATGTATTTGAACAATTTGTTTTGGATAGTGTATTTGAACAATTTATTTTGGATATTATAATATTAATCTTTAGCTTAATAGATTTAGTTTTAAACTACATCTTTTAGTTAAGTTGTTTAAGTTATCATGTATCAATGGTCAATAGTGTACAATATTAATGTGATGGATCAAAAAGTGTAGGTGTAAAAGAATGATGAAATTAACCTAACATAAAAAAAAAGGTTTGAGTCGATGATCACCGAATTGCCGGCTTATCCATAAATAAGGCCACATGTAGCGATCAAATATGATATATGTCGGTGGTTCAAACCGCCACCAAAAGGACTAGGCCATTTTTTGGCAAAACCAAAGCCGGCAAACTTAGTTTAACTTGTCCCGTCATTCAAAATCGCTGACATAAATGTCAGTATCAAATCAAGCTGACAGTTCTCTTTTACTTGCATTGGCATTATGCAATGCCGGAATTTAAAAGTACTTATTTGTTTTTACTTTTCCAAGCAGTTTATAATTATCGGTAATGAAAGATAAGCCGACAATTATGAAAAACTGCTAGCATTGCTTAATTTTATGGCCCTAGTTGGTGTCGCTTATGCCAACGGTTTTGCACAGATATTGCGGCGGTCATTACTTTTCCCAATGGTGGCTATACTGGGAAAGAAAGAATGCTAGAAGACTGTCGACTTACTTCAAAGCCGACGGTCATGAAGTTTGTACTAGCGGATCCAGTCTGTTAGCAAAAAACTATTTTTTTGTAGTGGAGGTATGTCTGAATTCCTTTATGCTAGATGATCTACTTTTACAACAACCCGATTTTACTGTATTATCTATTGTAATTGACAGTATCAAATGCTTAGTTTATCAAAATAATTATAAACTTAAATTATGGAGAAAGAGGAAAAATAATAATAATTCTTCATTCAAAATAAAGAAGGGTTTAAAGAAAAAAAATATTATTGAAGCAAGTTAAAGAAGGTTCTATCAGGGGCACCTTTACTCATGGAGGGAGAAATTTGTGCAGAAAATAAAAAATAAAAAAGGAAAGGAAAAATATAGTGTAGAAGTAGTTAATTATGCAAAAATCAAATTAAACCAATGGGGTGAAATTTGTAAAAAATAAATTTTCAATATCAAAATTTTTAGAAGTATAGGGATGAATCAAGTAAAGTGGGATTGATGGAACAGAGACAATAATAAGTGGGTTCGGGGTCCTGTCTTGGAATGGGCCCCAAGTGGAAAATGAAGCTTTTGAGTTGGAATTATCAGGGATTGGGGTCTACCTTGACAATTTCAGCTTTGAGAGAGACCAAGTGTAAGATTGGGGTGGATTGTGTGTTTCTAATGGAGGCAAAGAATTTGTTTCTGAAATGCAAAAAAAAAAAAAAACGGAATGTTTAAGGATTGGAATTGATGGGGAGTATATGCAAGTGGCTTGAGTGGTGGGTTGGGAAGGAAGAAATTGAGACAAAAGTGCTCTATGTTGATAGAAATTTTATACATGCCCTCTGTACTAACCAAATAAGTAAAGGCTAGCATTGCACTTTTATTTACGGTGAACCTAAGATAGCTAAAATAAGACTTTTATGCAAGGTGGAAGACCTTGGCTAGTTTGGCTAGTTTGGCTCAGGGTCCCTAAATCCGCATGGATGATCTGAATTTGATTCTTCACAATTCTGAAAATCATGAGGGTAGGACCTATAATGAATCTAACTTTCAGAAGTACAGACTGCTCTTAGAAATAAAAGAGGGGGAAGCAGTGCAATTAGAGTAAAGTTGGATAGGGTAGTTTGCAATGAGAAGCGGTTGGATCATTTTGCCAATGTATTGGCAAGGGTCCAATTCCCTTTAGGATCAAACCACTTTCCAATTGTATTAGGCATTGATTTAAGGAGGAATGGCAAAAGAAAGCCTTTCCGGTTTGAAGAAATGTGGACAAGTCATGATGAGTTTCCAAGCCTCTTGGAGAAATCCTGGAGCCTAGTAAGGAAGGGGTCTAGTCAAGTTAAATAGGGGTTAAGTGTAGGAATTTTAAGGAAGCCCTAAAAATTTGGAATAAAAACATTGTTGGCAATGTTCAGAAAAGGATTGTGGATTTGAAGATAAGCTTAATAAGGATTCAAGCAAAGAAGGGTCAAATTATAACATGGGAAAAATTAAAGGCTTAGAGTCAGAATTAAACACTTGACTTAGGAGAGAAGAAATGATGTGGTAGCAAAAATGAAGAGTGAATTGGCTACAGCTTGGGGATAGAAATACTAAGTATTTTCACTCAATTGCCAAGGGAAGGAGAGTTAGAAATAAAATATTATGTCTCAAATGATCCAATGGTAATTGATTGGGCATTAAAGAGGAGATAACTACAAAACTAGATCATTTCAAAAACATTTTCCAAACCTCTCACCCCAAGGATTCAAGATAATTTGTTAAAATACTTAGAACCAAAATTGGAGGACATGGATAGGGAATCTCTAGAAAATGAGATAACAAATGAGGAGATTAAGGAGGCTATATTTCAAATGGCCCTAAAAAAGGCTTTTAGGCAGATGGTTATCCAAATTTGTTTTTCTAAAGGTTTTGGGGGAAAGTTAGGCCTGATGTGGTTAAGGCAATCAAACATTTTTTTTGGCTACTAGTAAAATGCTTAGAGAATTTAATGAAACCTACATGAACTTATCCTTAAAATAAAGAATCCAAAAACAACCTCTCATTACAAACCAATTATCTAATGCAACACACTGTACAAAAGTTGTAGCAAAGGTCCTTGTTAACAGAGTGAAGCCTTTTCTAGGGAAGTTGGTTAGTGAGAATTAGAGTGCTTTCACTCTGTGACAATGTGTTCAAGACAATATTTTAGTAGCCCATGATGATTTCATGAGGAAAACTAAAAGCCTTGTTTTTTACCACCTAAAAGTGCTTGCCATGAATTGAGGAATTTCAAACTAGATTCTGGTGGGGGCTACAAAAGAGTCTAGAAAGACTCATTCGGTAAGCTAGAGAGTACTTAGTAAAAACAAATTGGTTGGGAGATTGGGATTCAAGAAGCAGGCCTAGAGGATTTGTGTAGATGAAGACAACCTTTGGGTCAAGCTCATTAAGGCCAAATACCTAAGGGGCAAAAATTTCTTAACCTTTACTCTACCAAAGTAGGGATCCTTGGGATGGAAAGTCTTTTGGCTATCAAAGAAGTTCTTCAAAAGGGAGCTTGCTAGGCTATAAATTTTGAAACTAAAGTCAAAATATGGGAGGACCCTCATCAATTTCCAACCTTTAGAATAATGGGTCCTAGTCCAAACAACCTAGCCCTTACATGGGTTAAGGACCTCGTGGTTAAAGGTGAAAGAAGATGGAACCTCTCGACTAATAGAGGAAAATTTTGGGGATACTATTGCAAAAAACATCCTAAGCATAAACCTAATTTCAAAGTCTTGGGAAGTTAAACACAGATGGACTCTTCATCCAAGCAGGTTGTACATTGTAAAATCAGGCTATTATGTGATTAATAGCAATAGTAATGGTTGACCCAAAAATTAAAAATTTTATTTGGAAATGTTGTTGCAAATTAAGAAAATCTTTTTAAAAGAGAGCTAGTCACTGATGATACTTGCCCAATATGCCTTTGGCAGCTCGAGTCTCTAATTGCGGTCATGCACAAGTTGTGTGGTTTGGTTGTCATTTTAGTAAGGAGGGAATCTCAACATCCCTCTTTTACCTAGTGGATTTCTTTTTTGTTATATTTTTGTATTAAAGAGAAAGATATAACAGAGCACATAATTGCTTTTTTCTTTTCTAATCCTGTGGAATATATGGAAAGGTAGAAACTTGAAAGTTTTTGAAAATGCTGACCCAAAACTGAGTACTACCTTTGTTGTTGCTTACAGGATGTGGAAGGAGAGAATGAAGGTTTTTCGAGCAAAATTGCAAAGTTCTTCTCAACTTCCTCAAACTCCTAGTCTGTCTCCTACTATTTTTGGGGTAGCTCTTGAGCTAGGTCAACTTAAACTAAACATTGATGGTAGTTTTTGCGCCCTTGGCTCTTCGGGGTAGGGTGCTGTGTTGAGAGACTCCTCAAGAACTATAGTAGTTGTTTCTTTTGGTAAAACTATAGTTTCCTTTCCTATTCAATCAGAGGCTATGGCAATTTTTAATGGTTTGAAGATGCTGGAAGATTTTGACAGAGCAACCATTAGTGGAATTGGATTGCCTCTCCCTTGTACATGCGCTTAACTCAAAGAACATTGACTTGGCTTCGGATGCTCTATTTTTGAGCAAGGATACTGATGTATTTACTACTAGTTTTAATGTTTCTTTTTGTTTATTTGAATGACTTTGTAACAGGGTCGCCCATTTGTTGGCTAAACGGGGTCTAAAAGAGTCTGGGTTGTTTGTCAGTGGATTGCCTGAGTGGATCCAATGCATGACCAACCAAAACTTAAATAGACCTTAGCTTTGGTTGTTTCCCTGCTTTTGTTAATATATTTTTTCGTTGCTTTAACAAAAAAAAAAAGGAGTTGTAAACAAAAGTGATAGAAGAAAACTGTTTGGCAAGCTTCCTAGTTTTATCTATATAATGACCTAAACTAAATATCAAGATGTTGGTCATTCATTGCCATTCAACACCACAACCATCACTTTTGCATAGAAACAACTATTAATTGTTTGTTGGATACATTATTACTATTATTATCATCATCTAAAATTGTCACATGCAAAACATGTACACACTTAATAAACAATTTGACCAAATAATGGTATTTCCCCCAACATCTACACCAATGACTTGACATTATTTTTCAAATAAACCTTTGCGGAACTAAGCACTATTTATAAGTGTAGAAGTGGGGACTATGCAAATAAGCAACACCAATGGTAGAGTATGGACTGGTTAAAGGTTCAAAGTATCGACACAAATCAATACGCCTATATCGGTACTTTTTTTAAGATTTATTTATTTTTTCACAAAACCGGTTTAGAGGGTTAGTTTAAGGCCCAAATACCCTCTAAACCAGTGTCTAACCCAGTACAACACCTGGAGGGGCATATAGGGAAGCCATTGGCACGATTCATATCGGCCGATACGTATCGATATTTGAACCTTGGATTGGTTGAATATGAGAAATTGAGCAAAGACTTGAATTGGATACTACTAGAGACTTATTTGACAACCACTAATGAAATCTAAAACATGTCTAATACCTAGAACAGTAGGGGTGAGCATTTAGTTTATTCAGTTAAAAACTGAATAGAATAAATCAAAATTTTAAAAATAGAATTAGAAAAATGAAAAGTGAACTGAAATCGAATTAAAGGAAAACAAAATTACCAAAACCGAAATTTTGGTAATTCAATTAAAACTGAATTTTAGAAATATATGCACTATTATATTATATATATCATAGAATATAATATATAAATATATATTATAAAACCAAAATTTATTATATTATATATTAGTATATATATACATATGTATAAATATATTATATATTAAGTATAATATGTTATATATTATATATCACATGCTATGTAGCAAAGTTTGGTTAATTCATTTTTTCGTTTAACCAAATTTATAATTCTAAAAACCAAATCCGAAATATTTAAAAAAGGGAAATTGTCTAAAACTCACCATGAGTTTTCAATATTTCTCTTAAATTCAATATGACTTTTCAAAATGTCTAGAACTCACCATGTCACTAACTTGACGTTAAATAGACTAACTACTGTTAATATACTACCATTTTAACCTTTATAAAGAATATAAAATATATACAAAATAAATTAATGGATGTTAATATATTACCATTTTAATATTTAGAAATTAAAAAAGGAAAATTGTCAAAAAAAAATATTTTCAAATATAAAATACAAAAAAACATAGAAATTACAAAAAAATATAAAAATTGCAAACAAAATAAAAAATTATTTTCAAATTTTAGAAACTATAGAAATTCAAAAACAAAACCAGAAAATAAAAATTGTAGAAAAAAACACAAAAAAGTATAGAAAATATAGAAATTGTAAATAAGTAACAAAAATACAGGAAAAATTATAGATTGTAGAAAATAGAAAAAGTGTAAAAAACATTAGAAACTATAACATAACATTAAAAATGCAAAAAAAAAAAAACAAGAAAATTGAAAACTGAAAAAGACCATTTCCTCTAACTCACCATTCAAGGATATTTTGGTCATTAAATTTTTATTTATGCTAACATGGACACCTATGTTAATGGTGTACTAACGGAATGTGAGTTTTGGAAAATAAAAACTTAGTGACATGGTAAGTTTTGGACATTTTAAAAAGTTATGAGTTTAAGAGAAATGTTAGAAACTCATGGTGAGTTTTAGACAATTTCCTTTAAAAAAACAAAAAAAAGGCCAAATTAACCAAAAATGAAATAACCAAACTAATAATGCGCAATCCGGCCACTCCTAACTGGAAGTGACTTTGCTCCTAGCTGGCGACGGGCAGGAAAGACCTGCACGAAGAGAGTTAAGGAGCCCGGGGTGGTTCACCCGACGGGGTTGCTCCGATGCTTAAGTTAGTACTTGGTTGCGACTTGCGAGTTGGAAAATAAGGTTGCAAGAAAATGAGAGAGGTAGAAAGTGGTGATTACACGATACCTTGGCCCCTAGGGTGTTGGAGTCTTTATATTAATGGCGCCCTAACAGGTTTGGTGGGGTTGATCGCAAATCCCGGCTATGGCGGGATTTGTTGTCAGGTAACATCTTGGAGTGACTGATCGTTCTCCTCAGAACTGGGGAGCAGGTGGGCTAACGCGACCGTTGTAAGGTACGACCCTGCCAAGCAGGGGACAACCTTCAGGGTTGGCAGGCACGGCGCCGCCCGACGAGGGACATGAGTGCAGTCCTCAAGGTTGATAGGCATGACGCCGCTAGGCGAGGGACATGAGTGCAGTACTTAGGGTTGGTAGGTACGGTTCTGCCAGGCAGGGAGCTTTCCGCAAGACATCGGGCTACCTAATAATGAGCTGCCCTATAGCGAGCTAACTGATGGCGATCTACCTGTGGCGAGCTGCCTGGTGGCGAGTTACCTGTGACGAGCTGCCGGTGTAGTGCCGAGGTGGTTTCGCCTGAGGCAGGTCATCTCGAGGTGGTCCATTTGCTTGGGTTCGGGCTGGCATGAACTTGGTGCTGTTATTTAGTTCGTGAACTGGGATGATCTTAGCCCGAAGTAACTTCAGCTCGGGATGCTTGTGTACTCGAGCTCGCTATACTTGCTAAGTTGCCACCTGTGTTGAGTCATATCCATGTGTCGATCTGTTTATGCCGAGTCATCGTTTATGTCGAGTCACGCCCACGTGTCTCCCTATTACAAGGTAGGGCCAAATTCCCCTTCATCAATTGCCCCCCACTCCCCGAGCTAGGGTTCTTGACTTGGTGCGGGGAGTTTACGATGCGACAAGTGGATTTGGCTCGAAGTATAGGCTGCCCTGTCAGATCGCGCGTGGCTTATGCGCGAA
Source organism: Nelumbo lutea (assembly GCF_056320005.1). NCBI lineage: Eukaryota > Viridiplantae > Streptophyta > Magnoliopsida > Proteales > Nelumbonaceae > Nelumbo > Nelumbo lutea. Next base: position 64,840,122 of record NC_142685.1, on the reverse strand, counting down.
CGTCACACGATCTATAAATTCTGTGGACACCAAAAAAATGCTAAATTGTCTTTTGTCTTGTGGGTCGTGCAGTCGGTTTTCATAGGAGCCGTTGGATTGCATCAATCTTGACCGTTGCTTCTTCGGTGCAGTAGCTATAAATAGGGGGTCCCGGGACTCATTTTCTACACCAAAAGTTTACCAGCCTTCGGTTTGAGGTCGTGCTTTAGCTGCATTAGCTCGGGTCTTCTAGTTTGCTATTTTCCTCCAGTTCGGTCATCTATCTTTGGTGAGTCTTCCTTCGCTTCTTTTTTAATTCGGTTCAGTTCCATGTCTTCTAGTTTCGATAGTCTTTTAGATGAGTCCGAGGTGGACACCTCGGCCCAAGTCGGTAGTCGAGATGAGGCTAGTTCGGGCTCAGGGGTAGTCCGCAGCCTTCCCGAGGGACAATCACCCCCGAGGGTTCGAGAGGCCCCTGGTAACCTAGCATCCACTTCTTATCGAGGTCAGGTGCTAGACAATTTTGGTCCTTCCAAAATGACCCCGGATAGGCTTCAGACCTTGGTACTTCGGTATAACTTCCCGAGGGAACTTTCCTATAGTCTCCCTGAAGGTAATTTTCCTTGGGAGCACGATCACAACGAGATCGTGATTTTTGAGGAGCAGCTCGTGGCTGGCCTTCATCTTCCCTTACATCCTTTGCTTGTAGATGTCCTGAAACTTTTCAATGTTACTATAGATCAGTTGCACCTGAACTCCATCCGTAACGTAGTAGGGACCATTTCGCTTTTTCACGAGTAATGTCTCCCTCTCACCCTTGAATTTTTTTCTTCCATTTTGTCTATCAAAAACTCTTCCTATGGTGTACCCGAGCATAGGCGGTCTTACTATTTGTCCCCCTGCCCAGGCTATAAGCTTTTTCACGAACTGCCTAATAGGATCCCGGCCTGGAAACGGGATTACTTTGTGGTCCGCAACCCCGAGGGGTGGCCTTTTCCAACCCATTGTAAGGCAGCCATTCATGATTCTAGTGTTAGACTAGACCTGAGGACAAGGGAGATGCTCTAGTCCTAGACGGAGCTCGGCTTCATCTACGCGGACTACCTTGCTGAAGATAAGCTCGTATAGGCCGGTTTAAGTCCTGGTAGGTCGCCTTGGGTTTTTCTAGCCTTTTTAAGGTTTTGATAGCTTGTGGCTAACTTTATTTTTGTCTTTTGTAGTTACAATGCCAGAGGTTGATGCAAGAAGCCTTCTGATGAGCTCCCGAAAAGGGAAAAAGCGAAAGGCGGCGAAGAAACCCCGTTGGGAGGAGGCTTTCGGCATCTAAGGCAATCGAAGCCTAGGCCGTGGAGTCGATCTTCATTGAACCCCCAAGAGAAGAGCCCCGACCTGTGGACCCCGAGGTGGTGGCAATGGAGGGCTGGGAGGAGGAGGCCCATACTCAAGAGCTGGAGGATGCACCTGGGCTAGCTTCAGAGGAGCCCGGTGCCGAGCCAGAGCTTGTTCTTGCTACTGCGGAGGAGAGCATCACGAACCATGTTCTCGCGATGCAAAAGAGTTGGGATGCGGTCTTTCTGAACGAGGACGTGTGGTGGTCCGAGATGCTTCCGAGATGGCTTATGGGACTAGCTACTAGTCACTGCATGATGGTAAGCATTCTGCCTTTAACCCCTCTTCTTTTTTTTTTTTTACCTCAATTTTCCTTTGATAGGTGAACTCTGCCCTTCACGCGTTGGCATGCTAATCTACGATCCAGTCGAAGCAGGCTCGTGATGCTAAGGCAGAGACGCGGAAGCTCCATCACGAGTTGGACATGGCCCGATGTGAGGTACTTCAGGCGAAGAAGGGAAGTGAGAGCCAGAGGCTGTTGATTTTGGACTAGGAGGAGCGAATCTCTTTATTGACCAAGGAGAACGCTAAGCTCAAGGAGTAGATTTCTGCAATGGTTGCGAAGGAAGAGGACCTGACCGCGAAAATTACAAAGGAGAAGGCACAACTTCAATGAGAAATCCAAAATCTCAAAGCAACGATCCAAGAGCAAACTCAGCTCCTCAATACCACTGTCGAGGAGGCACGATCAAAAGAGAGGACTAAGGCCATTGAACGCTTCAAGGAGTCTTCAGAATTCCATGCTCTTCAGGTCGAGTACAGTTCAAGCTTCTACTGCTCTGGGTTCAATCTCTGCAGATATCTAGTCCGGCAGAAGTTCCCTAGTCTTGACCTTGGTGCTACCACAATGACGGGCTTGGCTCCGGAGGCGGTAGATGCGATGAACGAGGAACCTGACTCGTTGGAGGAAAGCAATGACGAGGTTGAAGTGGTGGACCCCTCTGCGTGACAGTTTGTTCTTTCTTTTTCTTTTTGAATCATGGATGTACACCCCAAAGCCGTCAAGCACGGGTTTTGACAAAATTTTCCTGTACTTTAAACTTTTTTATCAATGAAAAAATATTGATTCAGCTCAAGGATACTTATGGATAACTTTTGATCTAGGCAACACTTATATAGGTTACCCGAACTGTCGAAATACCAAGCTGGCAACAAGTGAGGGTAACCAAAGTACAAACTGTTACTCCAAACTGCGTGGATGACCCTGAACTATCAGGTTACCGAGCTTGGTAACAAGTAAGGGTAACCAAGGTGAAATTTTTCCAAGTGTTTGTCACTTCGAGCTGTTCGCATATGGACCACTTGTTTAAACGTTGGTCCCCTGACGAACCTGAACTATGATTGTTGCTGAGGTGGTATAGACATCGTAGGGTTCGTAGCCGAGCAGTCTATACATTTGGTTTTAGTAGTTTTGTACTAGCAAGGCAACTAGGTCTTATGTGGTGCCAAAATTTCCATCAATTCGATGTTATAGCCCTTAGGTTCTAGGAGCGACTCGTAGTCCACTCTTCTTGACTTTGCCCATGCCGAAGAGGTGACTGGGGTTTATGCGGTGACGGGGTCTTTGTCGATTTGGCACTTTTGCACTTAGGCTCTGGGAGCGACTCGTAGTCCACTCCTAAGCTTTGTCCATGCCAAAGAGGCGACTGGGGCTTAGGTGCCCATGTCGAGGAGGCGACTGGGTCTTGGGTGCCCATGCCGAGGAGGCGACTAGGACTTATATAGTGACGATTCTGTCAACTCGGTACCTTAGCCTTTAGGCCTTGGGAGCGGCTCGTAGTCTACTCTTAGGCTTTCTAAGGGTGACTCTCAGTCCGCTCCCCTAGTTCAATGATTACAGGTAGTATTGTCTTAAATTGTTGATGTTCCAAGCTCGAGGTACCTGCTTTCCTTTAGACATTTTGAGCTTGTATGTACCTTCCCCGAGTATTCATTTTACTCGGTAGGGACCTTCCCATTTCGGTCCGATCTTACCCACACCAGACCCAGGCACCAATACTTTCCGAAGGACCAGGTTGCCGACGCAGAAGTACCGCTTCTTGACCCGAGTATTATCGTACTGAACTACTCTTTGCTGGTAGGCTGCGGTCCGGATGTACGCGAGGTCCCGTACTTCTTCTACCAGGTCGAGGTTAATTCGGAGCTCGTCATCATTTGTTTCCCTATCCTACACCTCTAGGCATAATGTGGGTACTTTGAGTTCGGTTGGAATTACTGCTTCCAAGTCATAGGTGAGGTTAAAAGGGGTTTCACCTGTAGCGGTCTTGATGGTAGTTTGATAGGCCCGTAGTACAATGGATAGCTTGTCTACCCATAGTCCTTTAGCTCGAGCTAAGCGGGCTTTCAGTCCACGGAGTATAGCCTTGTTCGTGACTTCTGCTTGCCCATTTTCTTGAGGGTGTGCCACCGAAGTAAAATTCTATTGTATCCCCATGTCGGCGCACCAGTTTTGAAACTTAATATGTTCGAAGTACTTTCCATTGTTAGAGATAAGTACTCGGGGTAGTCCGAAGTGGCATACTACGTTCTTCTAGAAGAAGTTTTGTACATATCAAGTTGTAATTGTCGCTAGGGGTTCCACCTATACCCATTTTGTAAAGTAATCCACTGCTACCACTAGGAATTTCCTCTGTTTTGTTGCTGGCGGGAATGGTCCAAGAATGTCAATCCCCTACTGTGCGAAGGAACATGGGCTGGTGAGGTATTTCAGGTCAACAGCAGGTTGATAATGAATATTGGCATGTCTCTAGCATTTATCGCATTTCTTGATGAGCTCGAATGCATATGCTTTCATCATGGGCTAGTAATATCCTTGCCGTAGCACTTTCTAGACGAGAGCCCTGCCCCCCGAGTGTCCACCGCACAACCCTTCATGAGTGTCGTGGAGAATGAACTTGGCCTCTGAGGGTCGCAAGCAGTGCAAGTAGGGGAGCATGTAAGTTCTTCGGTATAGCCATCCGTCTATAATGACGTATTTGGCTGCCTGTCGCTCTACCCTTTTAGCTGTGTTGCGATCTACAGGGAGGGTCCCATGAAGCAGGTAGCTCGCGAGTGGGTCAATCCAGTTCGACTCTACTTGTGCAACAGGAGCTACCTCTTTTGCCCCTCGAGAATGCTAGGCCAAGGCAGGTTCTCTATAAACACGGTCCTCATGGAGTTATTGCTTGTGCTGGCTAACTGAGATAATGCATCGGCCTCAGCATTCTCAAATCTTGGAATCTGCTTAATGAAGTATGATTGGAAGTCGCGTAGAACTTCCCTAGCCTTGGCTAGATAAACGGCCATGGTGGGGTCGCGAGCTTCGTAATCACCGGTTACCTGGTTGACCACGAGCAGGGAGTCGCTGCAGATGACGAGGTGCTTTGCTTATACTTCGTTTGCTAGCATGAGCCCAGTTATGAGTGCTTCGTATTCTGCCTCGTTGTTGGATGCTGCGTACTTGAACAGAAGTGCATATTCCAGCTTCGCTTCACTTGGACCGTACAGGATGACTCCGGCTCTGCTTCCTTGCTAGTTTGATGAACCATCTACGTGAAGGATCCAGGGCTCCTCATCCCATGTTGACTTTGTTTTAACCGGGACTGGTTTTGTACTAGTTGAGGCTTTCTCCGCATGCTTGGTTTCTATAACTTTGGAGGCTGTAGTGTAGAAAGTGCATTCTGCTATGAAATCGGCCAAGGCTTGGGCCTTATTTGCTGTTCAGGGCTCGTACCGGATGTCATATTCGCTGAGCTCTATATCCCACTTCGTCAATCTTCTAGATACCTCTGGCTTGAGTAGGACTTGCCTCAGGGGTTGGTTGGTAAGAACGATGACTATGTGGGCTTGAAAGTATGGTCTAAGCTTCTGGGTTGCTGTTACCAGTGCATATGACACCTTCTCGATCTCTAGGTATTTGATTTCGACACCCTGCAAAACTTTGCTCACATAGCAGATAGGTTAGTGGACCCGATCTACTTCCCTTATTAGTACCGAGCTGACCACCTCATCACTCGTGGAGAGGTACAACTTTAAAACATCACCCTCCTCGGGTCGAGTCAAAACCGAGATGCTAGTTAGGCATTTCTTCAGCTCGTCGAAGGCGAACTAGCATTCTTTAGTCTACTCAAAGTCTTTGCTTTTTTAAATTGCCTTGAAAAATGGTAGGCATCGATCTACTGACTTTGACATGAAGCGGCTTAGGGTAGCCATACGACCATTCAAACTCTGAACCTCCTTTAACTTGCGAGGGGCTTCATATGTAGGATAACCTTTATTTTCTCAAGGTTTGCTTCGATGCCACGTTGGCTAACTATGTAACCCAGAAATTTTCCCGATGTGACACCAAAGACATATTTGTTAGGGTTCAATTTCATACTATACTTGCGCAAGATTTCGAAAACACATTGTAAGTCACTTTTTAACCAGTTTGAAAGTTGGGTTTTGACGACCATGTCGTCTACATAGCATTCAACCTTGTCGTCAATCAATGGCTCAAAAATTCGATTCACAAGTCTTTGGTAGGTTGCCTCGGCATTTTCTAGTCTGAAGGGCATGACCTTATAACAATACATGCCCAGTTCGGTAATAAAAACCATTTTTTCTTCATCAGCGGGGTCTGTCTTGATTTGATTGTAGCCTGAGTACGCATCTAGAAAACTCAACAACTCATTCCCTGAGGTCGCGTCCACTAGACGGTCGATCTTGCGGAGCGGAAAACAATCCTTTGGGCAGGCTCGATTCAGGTCGGTATAGTCGACGTACATGCGCAATTTACCGTTGCCCTTCTTTACCAGAACGGGGTTAACTACCCAACTCGAGTAATTGACCTCCCTAATGAAATCGGCTGTGAGAAGTTTCCCGACCTCCTTGTTGACTATCCTCTAGCGTTCCGGGGCGGGGTTGCATTTCTTTTGTCTAGTGGGCCTGACTATGGGATCAGTGTTTAGCCTGTGAGTTATTATTTTTTAGTCTATGTCAGACATTTCTACCACGGACCATGAAAATATATCTAAATTTTTTAGTAGGAAACTTACCGATTGGGTTCGAAGAGGTTCTCCGACTGCTGCCCCGATCTAGAGAGTCCTGGCTAGATCTTCTTTCAAAGTCGGGATGAGGACCGTTCCCTCGGTTGGTCTAGGTCGCTCCTCTGGATACTCTACGGGCTGTTTGAGCACAACGCTTTCCGCCAACTTGGTATTCCCCTTGAGGGTCACAACGTAACACTTTCGGGACTCAAGCTGGTTGCCCCGAGCTACCCTTATCCCGAAGTCTATGCGGAACTTCATTGCCAGGTAGTAGGTAGATACCACTGCACGAAGCGCATGGGTGATGGGCCATCCTATAATGGCATTGTACGGGAGGGCGTCGCAACCACCAGGAAGGCGTGCTCAAACCTCGTGATGTAGGGCCACATTCCGACCTCTACAGGCAACGAGACTCGACCAAGGGGCCTGACTTCTTCTCCACTAAAGCCCACTAGAGGGGTACTTAAGGGCTAGAGGTCGCTTTCCTAGAGCTGTAGCTTGCTGAAGGTGCTCCTGAACAGAATGTTGACTGAACTTCCCGAATCCACCAAGATGGGTTTGACTTCAAAGTCATTGGTCTTCATTCTTATGACCAGAGCGTCATCATGGGGATATTGGAGTCCTCGCGCATCGTCCTCGGTGAAGGATATAGGGTTTGTGGGCTGCAGTTGCTTCAGAGGGTTCTGTTTTTCTTGTTCTAGTTCGCGGACCGAGGTCTTTCCTACCGCTGAGGTGCAGCCCGCAACGATGGACTCGCCAGTAATTGTGTTGATCACTCCGCGGATTAGCCTTTCCTCGGGCGGTTGTCTTTGCTCGCCCTGTTTGTTACTGGACTCAGGAGCATCTCTCCTCTGCTCCCCTTGCTGATCTGTCTAATTTTTATTACTTTTTTGTACAAAAATTTTCAAGTATCCGCGACGGACGAGCTCTTCAATCTCGTCGAGGAGGCTCTTATAGTTCTCGGTACTGTGATCGTGGTCCCTATGAAAGTGACAATATACATTCTTATTTCTAGTGGCGGGGTTCCCTTATCCGGGGTGGCCACTTTACAAACAGGGCGTCTTTAATCGTCATAAGAATTTCCCTTCACTTCGCGTTGAGGGGCGTGTAACTCATCCTTTCAACTGAAGGATTTCAGGGACTTGCTTTTCTTCCTCTTGCCGCTTTTGTGGTGCGCGTCCTGTCATCGTCTCTCCTCCTCTTCTCTGCTGGAGCTCCGGGCTTTTTGATTCATTTCCTCTTCGGTCTCGATGAATTGATAGAGAAGGCTTTTCAAAGCGATTCCCCCAGCCGACGCCAATTGATGATGCGCAATCCTGCCACTCCTAGCTGGAGGTGACTTTGCTCCTAGCTGGTGACGGGCGGGAAAGACCTACGTGAAGAGTGTTAAGGAGCCTGGGGTGGTTCACTCGGCACGGTGCCGCCAGGCGAGGGACATGAGTGCAGTCCTCAGGGTTGGTAGGCACGGCGCCGCTAGGCGGGGGATATGAGTGCAGTCCTCAAGGTTGGCAGGTACGGTTCTGCCAAGTAGGGAGCTTTCCGCGAGACATCGGGCTACCTGATAATGAGCTGCCCTGTAGCGAGCTAACTGATGGCGAGCTATCTGTGGCGAGTTGCCTGGTGGTGAGCTACATGTGATGAGCTACCGGTGTAGTGCCGAGGAGATTTTGCCCGAGGTAGGTCGTCTTCGAGGTGATCCATTTTGGGTTGGCATGAACTTGGTGCTGTTGTTTAGTTCGCGAACTGGGATGATCTTAGCCCGAAGTAACTTCGGCTCGGGGCGCTAGTGTACTCAAGCTAGCTCTTTAGCGAGCTGATACTTGTTGAGTTGTCACCTGTGTTGAGTCATACCCATGTGCCGATCTGTTTATGTCGAGTCACGTCCACGTGTCTCTCTATTATGAGGTCATGCCAAATTCTCCTTCATCACGAACCAAAAAACCAAACCAAATTTTTTGGTTTTAACTGAATAATGTTAACAAATGTTACTGGATCGGGTTAAGTAGTGAACCTGCACCGAGCCGATCATATTCGAGTTGGATGAACCAGGTCACCCTTAAATGGGTTTGGATCGGGGTAGCTCGTGCCAAATCTGACTCGTTAACATCCATACCCGGAAGGACAGTAAAAATGTATGGTTTGGTTTTGGTCCAATCCAACCACGGTACGGGTACGGGGAGGTCGACATCACGCTATATGGCACTCAATATGTTTTAATTGACATAAGTACCCTCATATGCCACCCGAATCAATAGGATTATTTATGGGTAGCAACGTAATATTCTATATTACACCCAATTGGCAGCTGCGCATCGGAAACCCTAACACTGGTCTAGGGTTTCTTTTATCACCGCAGAAAGGGTCCGCACGAAACTTTATTCTGTGGTTTTGGCTCCTGAAACGAAACGAAGTCTTCACATAGAGAACGTCTCTGGTAATTTATGCTCTCTCTCTCTCTCTCTCTCTCCATTTCTGTCAGTTTCTTCTGTTGTTTCTTGTCCATTCCTTTTCTATTCGAGGGGTTTTGTAGATCTATGCTCTGCGGTTGTTGCTATAGCTTTCCCTTGTTGTTCTTATATTTTAATTATTCGAGCTTCTTCGTTATGTAAACATGGTTCCATTTCAGAATGTGATGTTTTTGTTAATACTTTTCTTCTAGCAGCTGCCTTTCTGAAGTTTAGGGCAAATTTGAAGTCCACCACCACTCATGTTGGACTTGGTGTTTGCATGTATGAACTAATTTTGCTCTTTAAACGAATAGACGGGATTACCATGGTTTATGGTTCATCTCGATAACGGAGGCATAATTTGAATCGTCGTTCATAGTAGCCCTATCAGTGTATGGTCCTTAGTTTCTTGGTTGTCGGAAGAAATTATGCTTTGGCTGTTATGATGAGGTGATATCTCGACATCTAAGTGAAGAAGTCGCGAAGGTTTTTTATCAAAAAAAAATTGGGAAGGTTGCAGTTACAATGTTACGTCGGTACGGGAGAGATGGGTGGTGGGTGGGTAGATTGTTGCTGGAGAAAGGCCCCAGACAAACTATAATGGGTAACTATTTTAATTTCCATTTGTAAGTTAAAAGATACGAGAAAACTTTCCTTTGATATATAGTTCCTTAGAAGCTGGAATTTAGGGCCCGTTTGGAAGTGCTTAACTTCTGCTCAGCTGCATTGAAGAAGCTACTGGAAGAGGCTTATATAGAGAGCAGTGCAATTGTGCAAATGGCTGTACGATGACCAAAAGTTGGCTCTCCGGATTTTTTTTAAGAAATCATTGCTTTATAGGCTTCCTGAGTGGGTCCTGCCTCGTATAGCTAAAAGATCATACTTATGCCCTCCCAAACGGGCACTTGGTGGGGCCTGGGGGGAATAGAACATCAATCCCGCGTCTAGGGACCAAAGGGCATGTATTATATATGCACTGATAATTACTATGTGAAAGTTGTGCAGGTGTCAAAAATTTTTACTCAAGGGCCAACCAATTCAAGTTCATGGTTTTCATATTCAAATGCAAGGATCTGAAAAGGAATTTATGAATGCATCGAAGCTTTAAAAAAATAAAGTGTTATTGAATTAATTTAGGGTCAGGATTCCATCAATAGGATGATAGTTTCTTGAGTTGAAAAATGTTTAGGGCTTGGATATGTTTTTTAAGGTTGGATATGTTTTGATACTTGAACAAGTACATCCTCAATAGAAAAGAGGGTGAACATGCACTTTCTTTATTTTGGTTGCCTCCAAGTCTGACAATGGAGTTATGCATAGTGACTATATAAAAAGGGCCCTTACCCAATGTTGTTCCTAGCTATCCGGAGTACACTTTTTTGTTGGTATGATCCGAGGTTCATGTTTCTGGCAATTGAGTTTGCACTTCCAAGGATTAGATGCACGTATAGGAACCTCATCATCACCATCATCTAATCCTTGTCCCATCTATATGGGGTTTGGCTACATTAGAACCTCTTGGATAGCATTTCCTCCATGATGTAGTCAATTTCAGATACAAATTCTTTTAAGGCACACTATTCTGAATCCTTACCTTAATGTTTGAGAATTATGTGTTCTTTCCCTGACCCTGCTCCACACAGATTATGGAGAATATTTCCATATGGTTTAGCTTTAGCGCACTGGTTGGTGTTGGATAGTTCCTTATCTAATATATGTTGGTTCTAGGGTTATTTAGCATTCATTATAACACTTTTTTGTTGGTATGATCCGAGGTTCATGTTTCTGGCAATTGAGTTTGCACTTCCAAGGATTAGATGCATGTATTGAAACCTCATCATCACCATCATCTAATCCTTGTCCCATCTATATGGGGTTTGGCTACATTAGAACCTCTTGGATAGTTTTGCATTTCCTCCATGATGTAGTCAATTTCAGATACAAATTCTTTTAAGGCACACTATTCTGAATCCTTGCCTTAATTTTTGAGAATTATGTGTTCTTTCCCTGACCCTGCTACACAGATTATGGAGAATGTTTCCATATGGTTTAGCTTTAGTGCACTGGTTAGTGTTGGTTAGTTCCTTATCTAATATATGTTGGTTCTAGAGTTATTTAGCATTCATTATAATGAATAATTTACTGCTTATATTTGACCCAAATTGGAAATCTCTAATTGTCTATGTGATGCATCTACTATTGTTTAATGATCAGAAGCTACTAAAGCAGTTCATACAGGACTTGTATTAAGATTGATGAGCATATTTTCTTGATAACCTTGTTTCCATCTTTCTTTTTAGTGTCTTGTCTGTGTTATGTATGAATTATTCCAAATTTCCTCTTGGAATACATTTCTTAATTTGTGCTTGGATCATTTTCAAGTGTTTGGATTATTTGACTTCATTATGTTATCATTTTTCTATCAAATTCATATCTCTTATTCACTGCTTCTTTTTCTTTTCCCTTTGCCCCCTTTCTAAATGCATTGTGCCAGAATTTAGATGTTTAAACACTTAAAACTGGGCAGTATTTGTTGGGCTGCAGCTTGATATCTTTTTTTTTTCAAGAAGTTCATTTCTTCAGTTTTGTTTTGCACCAGTTGAGCATCATCATCCTCTTGATTATCATTTGGTCTTCTCTCTTGCCTGTTCTTTTAGAACTGCTACTACTATTTTCAATCCTTTTTCACATTGAAACTCCTTGGAGCCATATCTCATGGCAATTTTTCAATTGAGATTCTTACTCTGCAACTCCTTTTGGCCTTTCATTTTGTTTCCACCTGTCCATATTTGTAAACTCCCCCTTGCAAATGCTTCTGGCTCCTGTGCTTCTTCCACAGCTGCCTCGCAAGCTTGTTTGATTAGATACATAAGATGCCGAGGGCGAGGTCGAATGCTGCAGCAACACGAAAGTCAGTTGAACTCGAGAAACCAGTTGAGCCTGAAAAACCAGTTGAACCTGAAGAGCAAGTAGACCTTGATGGAGACAATGATGCTGAGGAGGCAATGGAAGAAGAGGTTGAGTATGAAGAAGTAGAGGAGGAAGAGGAAGTGGAGGAGGTAGAAGAAGAGGAGGAGGTAGAGGAAGAGGAAGAAGTAGAAGAAGAGGTAGAGGAAGAGGAAGAGGAGGATGCAGTTGCTAATGGAGCTGATGCACAGGCAAGCCCCAGTGGTGATGAGGAGATGCCATCTGCCAAGGAAATCGATGAGGATGAGAGTAAGAAACATGCTGAACTTCTTGCTCTTCCCCCCCATGGTTCTGAAGTTTATATTGGTGGCATAACTCATGATGTTTCTGAAGAGGATTTACAGAGTTTCTGTGAGGCTATTGGAGAAGTCACTGAGGTGAGATGGCTTTTTGTTATGCTTTGTTCATATTTTCTTGACAATGATTTATGACACTTATATTTGGCATGACAGGTCAGGATAATGAAGGGAAAAGAGTCAAATGAAAACAAAGGTTATGCTTTTGTGACATTTAGGACCAAAGATTTAGCTTCTAAAGCCATTGAGGAACTTAACAATACTGAACTTAAGGTAATGAAATCACTTTTTGTTCTTGCAATTTTACATTGATTTTCATACAAATTAAATGGTAGATTGATGGTCCATGTTACATTTTCATTCCATTCTCCACACACTCACCCATCACCACCAAAAGATACTAAGATAGATAAATAAATAAAATTTTGTAAGTAACAAATAGAAGAATTTTATTAAAAGCAATGCTAGGTAAGTGTATACTACATGGAGAGGGATTAACTAGAAAGAAAAACATACCCTAATAGGACAAATTTATCAATCTACAGTTACATGATTACTTTTAGTCCTAGGAGTTAGAATCAAAGTCACCTATCATAAGCAAAGTGACCCTGCCTGTAGATTCTAGGTGTTGCTCAAACTGTACTTGCCAATTCTTTTCCATATATAATTTTCTTCTTTTTTGGATGGTTGGATTTTCAGACTTTAGTCTCTTTTTGATAAGCACTTTGCAGTTTAGACTTGGAAATGTAATAAAAGAGTTAAATATTTAGGGACCATTAATTGTTATAATGCTAAAATCTCGGGCTGTGTCAAGCATGGGAACGTGGATTCGAGTCTGACAGCGGTCACTTTGTGGAAAAAATGCTAAAAGTTAGGAATGTCCAGTTCATGCCTCCCAAGGCCCCAGATAACTGGGATCAACATTGAGTAATGATTCTTTTAGACTTTTACCTTACATGATAGAAAGCCCATTTTTGTTCTAAATATTTTGTTTTAGCTTTACCAGTTGATATTACTATCAAACATTTCCCATTCCATCAATGATGCCATCATAGTTCTTGATTCTTTTGTAGCTGTGTTTTTTTTTGGAAGATAAATAAAAAGAAATTTTATTGCTAAAAGCAAAAACAGTACATCATAACTAGGTGTCAAGATGTCACCTCCACCAGATTACAGTAATGTAAGACCACAGAAAAAGCAAAAAACAACATTTCAGCATTAAAACAAAACTCAGCATTACTATTCAGAATTCAGAGAAGTCCAAAAATCAGCTCCAAAATCTTTTTTCCACAGTCCTTGAAACTCTGGAAGCAAAAGCACTCAACCAATAACTGTGGTTTTGCAGCTAACTCGATCTTGCTTTTGCAGGGGAGAAAGATAAAATGTTCATCTTCGCAGGCAAAACATCGCTTGTTTATTGGTAATGTCCCAAGAAGCTGGGTGGAGGAAGATCTGAAGAAGATTGTGACAGAGATTGGGCCTGGGGTTAATGCTGTGGAACTGCTTAAGGTTGGCATGCTTTTTGTTTGTGTAGTTTTGAGTTAGCAGTATTTCCTCTCTTTGTTTTCAGGTCCAAATTATGTCCCTCTGCATATTGAGGCACACCTCATTTTTAAAGTTTGTAACTTAGCTAAAGAGTGAGTGATGTTGGACAGGATAGGATTCTACTAAATTTAGATCCACTGGTGGGCTTTTTGAGGTGAATGAGGGGTTTGGGGTGATTAAAGATGAAGAATATGGATGGAAAAATAAGTAGACTGTTTGCTGTCCACCAAAGAATGCGAGAGAGGAAAAACAGATTGCTTATAAGAATTATGAAATTGGTGAGGGGAAAAAAAGAGAAGATCTCCTGGTGACAGCCAGAATTCACTAGACCAAACTTTATTTCTTCAAATCAACTGTTCTTTAATTGCAATTACAATGACTATTTATAGACTCAACTTACGAACTTAGGTGTCCCTTTATAAACTTCAATTGGGACTAGGGAACTGACAGAAATCAACCTCTACTTGCCTTAAAATAGTAAATCATGTGTTTTATAAAATTGTAATTACAAGAATTACTATAAATAGATTGAAAGATGCCATACATAATAATTTGGAAGTAGCAGTAAATTTATAGGAAACGTAAACCCTATTCTGAAGACCCCTATGACTAGAAAATAAAAAAAGCCTCATATCCACATCTGCATCAGTGTGGTGGTGTTCGTTTTATTTGTCCCAACTATGGCTGTTTGTAGCTTCCCTGCTTTTGAATTATGGACAATGGAGGAAATTCTTTTCCTTCACTTATATTTCATTATTGATTTGTGGTCAACTTGGATTATGTTGTTTTGAGTTTCTTGTTGTTTAGTTGATTTGGCCTTCCAGCATGTCTTTCTGATCATAGGTGATCTTTCTGATTGGTGATATTCATTTCTGCCGTATCCAGTCCTTGTCATCCAATAATCCCTGCCTTCGATAGGAGCTTTTCCATGTGATACCAATTGTCCAAAGTTATGCACTGATTGTTTCTTGTTTTGACACATGGAAATGACATTTGGCCAATATTCTGCCAAATAGAGGACTGGGAGTATGTGTGGCGTTTTTTGGCAATCATCCATTGTACCGTGTTGGAGCTTCATGTGTCCTTTTGACCCATCCACTAAATGACTTTGCTGGTTTACCTGTGCACGTGTAATATATGATTGTTGATACTAGTGCTTCTGCTCTTTATATTGGGGATTCTAGATCTATTCATTTTGTGACTGACATTTTTCCATCATGCAGGATCCACAGAATTCCAGCCGCAACCGTGGTTTTGCGTTCATTGAGTATTATAACCATGCATGTGCTGAATATTCAAGGCAGAAAATGTCAAACCCAAAATTCAAGTTAGACAATAATGCTCCTACTGTGAGCTGGGCTGACCCTAAGACTGCTGAATCTTCTCCTGCTTCACAGGTAGCTAGAGCTGTGTTTGACATGGTTTCTGAGAATTAATTCATATGAACTTTTTTATTCTTTGAGTCATTTTTCAGTTTGGATGTATGAAAGTTGCTGAAAATTTTTGGTTTAGACCTTGTTCTAAGAATTGATTCTTTGGAGCTGAAAATTTAAGTTCCAAAAAAGAATCAATTTTGGTTCAAAATTTATTCTCCAAATAGTATGGCTCTTTGGAGTAGTATTTTAACCAAACAAAACATATCCTATTTTTTCACTTCTATTTAGTTCAGCTTTTATTTCCTTGTCCACCCCCCCAAAAGAATAATATTAACAATAAAGGGATAATCAAGGTATTTTGCTTATTGGATCGTAGATAGAATTTATGACTATGGCATTTAGGAAATGGACACACATCCTTGGTTTATAGGCTTGGGTAGGATTCATCAATCAGTTGAGTTTCTTCGCTGTAATTGGCTACATTCAAATTTTCTGGTTGAACCATGCAATTGAGTTGGTTTAAACAGGTAAAAGCAGTCTATGTGAAGAATTTGCCAAAAAATATAACTCAGGAGCGGCTGAGGGAACTTTTCAAACACCATGGAGAGATCACAAAAATTGTATTGCCACCAGCAAAATCTGGACAGGAGAAAAGCAGATTTGGTTTTGTTCACTTTGCAGAGAGATCAAGTGCCATGAAGGCACTCAAAAACACAGAGAAATATGAAATTGATGGTGATTTCTTCTTCACATGATTTCTTGTTTTCTCACTCATTAAGCAAAATATGGTAGATAATGTTGGATGGGTTACCTCTATTGACAGGTCAAGTTCTGGAGTGTTCCCTTGCAAAGCCACAAGCAGATCGGAAGTCTGATGCAGGATCAAATTCACAGAAGTCGGCCCTTCTTCCTAGCTATCCACCTCGTGTTGGATATGGCCTGGTTGGTGGGGCTTATGGTGCAGGATATGGTGCTGCAGGCTTTGCACAGGTGAAATAAGTGTACTTTATTATGCATTTTTGGGCCGACTCATCAAAGAGTATTTTATGATTTTTGGCTTGAGGGGAGGACATAAATCATTAAATTAGTGCTGCTCACCGAGCTGCTAACGCAGCAAGGAAGCTTACTCTTTTTGATGGTCCTGTAGATCTTCGGATCTCTTTTTTAATTAATTAATCCTTCTCTTGCAAAACAAATTCTGTTCTCTCCCATGGGACACTAGTTACTGTATGGTAATTGTGGGTTGTCTAGTACTTTGATGGGTAGGTTTGAAGCAAACACCATAGAATGCTATGGCAACCTATTCTTTGTTTATTTCTTTGTATAGTTTGCTTCATATTCCTCGTGGTTTTGCTGATATCGAGATTTGTCTTTTTTGCAGCCCCTAATTTATGGCAGGGGTCCCACTCCTGCTGGTATGGCGATGATGCCGATGCTTTTGCCTGATGGAAGGATTGGATATGTCCTGTAAGCATGAATTCTTTGATTCACTTATTGCTATCTATATGAAATATCACTTCTTTTCCTATTGCCTTAATGGAAGTCACGGTTGGCAATTCCTTTGGTTTCGGTATACACGGTTGTGAAGCTTTGGACCTTGTTCACGTAGAATTCTACCCCTAACACTGACCCGATGGAATGTGAGTGGAAGTAGAATTGGTTTTACGGGTTCTATTCGAATCCTCTCAGCATACCACCATTCCTCGTTTGGATTTGATCAGACCTTTCTGCAATATGTGTCTGACTTGTTCCCCTTAACAATCGTACTAGTCTAATTTAAATGCTTATTTGCATGGTAGATTAAACTTCACCTTCATATTCCTTTTTTCTCCAGACAACAGCCCGGAGCACAGCCTCATACCCCACTTTCACAGCAGAGAAGTGGCAACAGGAGCAGTGGTGGCTCTAGCGGAGGTAGGCACAACAGTGGTGAAGGGGGCCGTGGGCGCAGGTATCGTCCATATTGATTTAAATCGTTTGGATGTAGCCATGGGTGAAATGTTTTCCTACCTTAATTCCTATTAAGAAAGAAACTGAAGGGGCCTTGTCCCAATCTAACAGAAATGACTTGATTGTAACAATATTTTGGCTAGCTCAACAATGGAAGCAATTGTGATCTTGCATGTCAAGATAATCTGTTTCATTGTCACATGCTTCTGGATGCGATTCTTCTTTCTGCCTCATCTTGGTTAATTCAATGCACCTGTCTGCCGAAAATCTGAAACTGCTAACTTAGGGGGGGGGGTGGCATTTTTCTCTTTTGGTGCAGCTGTCTTAACGTGAGATCCACTGTTAGCACAAAGAGCTTGAAGTTATGGGAATTTGTTCCCTTGCCTTATATTTGGAGGGACACCCGGTGATCATTTCAACCAATGTTTTCAATCCACTGTTGACTGCCATGGTTGAAATGTTCAGTCACCTTACTATGATTTCAGGTCCTAATTTCCTAAAGCTCGTTTGGTAAAAAAACCATCAACTTGGTAAAAATTTATTTTACCGTCACTGGGTCCTCGGTGCACATTAAAATTTTAAATTAGGGTCATAATTTTGTGCTCATTGGGGTGATCTTTATATTGATTTGAGACAACATTTTGAGATCTAGGTGCCATGCCTACTACATTTTTGTAAAAAACCTCTTGACCTAAAATGAAAATAAAATACTTGTACATTTATGTATTTTATTATATGTTGATATGTTTTGATTTGTGTCATCTAAAACGACTATGTTATTATTAAATACTTGTACATATGTTGATATGTCGTAAGCCCCAAGGCATGGTGAGGCATAAGCCTAAAAAATTAAGAAAGGATAATTAAAGTTTAACAATGATAAATATAATATATGATATATCAATCTTTAATGATGGAATGTACAAATATCCATGTAAGGTCGTAATTTTTAAATTTTAAACATTAAATAAAATAATAATAATTAATCAACTTAGAATTATAATCATTTTATATTTTCATGTTTCAAAATTCAAAGTTCTTAAATTATTCAGGATTACTATTTAGAATAATTTTAACATATGAAGAATCATTTGCATAATTGATGTTAGATTTATGGTCATCCAAACAAATTAGTTGATTATGAAAAAAATCAACAAGTGGAAAATAAATCCATTAAGAAAAGAAATGATAAAAATGACAAACTTGGAATGCTTGGTTTAGAATAATAAAGAAAAAAAATCTTGGTTTATATGAAAAAATGAGAACTTGATTGGCTTTTTTTTGCATTAAACTCTTCTAAAACATTTAGAGAAAACTAATATAACTTGATTTACCTGTTGGTTTTACATTTTACTTTTCTATATATATTATATAGTTTTACATTAAAAAGGCTTTAGAGTTGTGAGCCTTAAAGTTTTGAGACAAAATGTGTATGACTTATCTGAAAGTATATATCACACGCCTCAAGGTTAGTCTTTCAAAACAATGCGAACCGGTTGTTTGTAACCCAGAGGCAAAAAACAGTTCGTTCTGTCATTTTTTAAAACATTGATCTCATCTAACGGATCACAAAACAGTGATCTCATTTAGTGGGTCATTGCCACAAATTGGGAGGCTAGGGTGCCCCGTCCTACCCTCCAAATTATGATTTGAGATTAGTTTATAATTTCTTTTTTGGGTAAGATTTAAATCTCCCTTGAAGGTTTATGCTAAATACTAACACCTCCCCTTTATTTTCAAAATAGACTAACACCTCCCTTATTGAGTGACGTCATTGGATAAATACCTCCTTAGTCGTGGTTCAGTACTTCCATTTTTATTTTATCCAGATTTGAGTTTCATGGAGAATGAGAATCCTTTCTTGGATAAATGTTCAATTAAAATTTTACAGGCGCAAGTTCATGTACCTTGTGCCTTAATTTGTGACTGTTCTACAGACTAGATGAGATTGCTCCTGCTCCAATAATTGACTTTGAAGTTAAGATTTCAAGGTTTAGACTATCAATATTCTAGTCCATGGACACCGATGGGCTATATGAATTTGTGACCGTCACCGTTGCTTTGCCATCACTATTCTAGCCCAGGTAGTCCAGGTTTAGTCTTTTGAATAGTTTCATAAGAAAAATCTAAAACCTTCATTCTGTAGCAACCTCCCATTTACTGCTGAAGGCTATGATTTCATGGTTTAAGGAGGCATAGGCATAACTAGATTTCACATCAAATTACCCTAAAAATGTTTTTGAGATCAACTTTGTAAATCAACTCTTGCGAGCAGCCCTTGAAATGATTGTATAAAGGTTGAGCCAAGTTACAATGGTCATTCTTGTTTCAAAATGATGAAGGCTCTTTGAAAATTTGAAAGATAATAAAGGATAAAAGTATCTTTTTATCAATTATATCAAATACAATGGCATCTTATTTAGATAGGGGGAGGTTTAAGTCCTATTAAAAATTAGAGGGGGAGGTATAACCGTACAAGTACAAATATTTATGACAAACCTGAAGGGAAGTTTAAGTCTTTTACCTTTTTGGGTATTAGATTCGTTTATAAAGCTTGTTGGTATCATTCCTATTTCAGGTTGAAACGCGCTTTATTGTGCAGAGCCTCAATAGGTAATTCAGCTTTGGTATAGCAGATTCAATTTGAAACCGGAGAATCACATTCTACTTTGTAGGTGTTGAGGAAACGCCAAAATGACATTAATGATGAAATAGAAGGGTTTAATTAAATACGTGAAAGTACTTAGTGGTCCATCACATTCAAATTCCGTTTCAATGTGGCATCGCGTTCCTCTGTTTTAATATTTTAAAAATGCAATTTTGGAAATAGAGAAAACTAAGAAATTATCAAACAATGGAAAATTAAAAGGAAAACAAATTTCCATACTAACGAAATCTCCCGAACAGAGGGGAAGAATAGACCAAACAAAGATAAATATACACGCGTACATAGAGAAAAACGTCAGAAATCAAATACAATCAAAATAAATGATAACCCAATTGTCCAAATCGATCAAAACAAAAACAATCAATTAGTCATTTTCATTTAGACCAGGAAAAGAAAAAAAAAACAAAAACAAATCCAAAGCGGAAGAAGAAAGCGGGAAGAGAATATTTGATTATTTGAATCAAACGAGAATAGCTGGAGGGCACCATCTTCTCTCTCTCTTTGCTCTATAATCTCACTCCATACTTTCGCCAGCTCCAGCTTCCACCAGCTTAAACCAAACCAGTCCCGCGTCCATCAGTCGCATTGAGCAACAGGGTTCCATTTATGATCAGTTAACTTCCTCAATTGCAATTAGACTCGGAAATGGAATGGTTTATTCAGTGATTCCTCCGTTAGTTGGGTTCAGATGGGAATTAGAATCGAATCCGAATCAATTGGAATGAGGTTTTCATTCTGAAGAGATGGGGGAATAGGCATCAAATTGCTGAACTGAAAATCAAATGGACCCTTAGTTATTCAGGGGTGATCTCTTGAAAGGGTAAAATGATATTTTCCAATTTTTAATGACCTGACAATCAGAAACCACAAGGCCTTTTAAGTATTTGTGATTTGTCAAAACCATAGGGTTAGTTTAATTATTTAACCCTAAAAGAAGAATGTCAAAATAACCAACTTTGTTCTATTTGGTGCCTAGCAGCCTAGGCTTTTGAAAGAACAATGAAATATTGAACTGGGTGTTTTGTGCCAAAACGTCTTTCTCTCTTCTTTATGAGCTTGAACCACAATTCAAACTGAAACACTTTGAAACATCACAATACCAATTACTATCATAATTAAACAAATCCACCTTCATGTGAAAAGACAATGGCTCAAACTATTGATACCCTAGATATATAAAAATGAAGTAACGAGACATATTTTGCATCAATAATCTTTGTTTTACAGAAGCCTCATTGAAGCTAGGCGTGTCCCAATAGTTCACACTTCACATAAATAATTAGGTATCTGCTTTTATATGTGTATATATATATATATATATATATCTTATTTGTTTTTGTTGGAGATTTATTTGATTAAATTTTTAATATTTTTGTTGGAGAGAGTTTTCGTAACATATCCATGCATATTTATGCATCTTAATTTTTCCAGAGGCTTAGTTTAGAAGGAGTACAAATACAAATATGTACAGTGCAAAACCTTGTATTTTGTAATATTTTATATGCATTTGTAATATTTGTGTTTGTACTCTTACCAAACCAAGGTTCAAAGTATTGATACATATCAGGAGCTTCCTGATATGCCCCCTACGGGGGTGTTTCGGGTTAGACAGTGGTTGAGGGGATAGACCAGCCTTAAACCGATCCCTTTGAACCAGATTCGAAAAAATAAAAGAAGAGTATCCAACTCCCATCCCACTTGAATGCAAAAAGGAATTACACACTAGTGGTATTGCCATTGTAAGCTGATTTTGGTTAGGAACATTAAATTTTTAATCATTTGGAAAGGAATGAAACCTGAAAAGTGATAATCAACATAGTGGTAACCAATTAGCTGGATTCATCAAAATTCACCAGCAGAGAGGGAGGGGGGGGGGATTGTCGGTTTGTAATGAACTATGATAAAATTACAAGGTTGTAACGTGTACTTGTCTTATGATTAGGAGTGTGCCATTTGCTTGGAAAGCTGAGTCTAGAATTAAAATCAGTTCAATGCTAGAAGCAAGGTTCAGTTGTGATTCACTGAACATGCCTGGATATGGAAAAATGGTATATCACTGTATGTGCATTGATGTATTAGAGGAACTCATAATCCATAATCCCTTATATACATCATTAACATTATATTTGAGACTCAAATGTACTATAAATAAGATATAAATGTTGGGAAATTGTAACAGAATTGAAGTATGCATGTATACTTTAGACAACCAAATAAATGTCATCGACACTATTTTACCAAAAGAAAGTATGCTTTATTTCTGAGTTCTGATATTTAGAATTTCTGAATGAATAGAACGTTTGTCGATTGATTTGATTCATACTTTAAGAAGCTTACTGGTTTAAGCTGCATAAGCAACCATTGAATCTCAGTAGCAAGATCCTTGCCTGTTTATGCTAAAAATACAAATATCATCGAGTCTCAGCCAAGAAACATATTGATATCAAACTCTCTTGGTGTTCAGGTATCTAAAAGCTGCATATCTATGTCCACAAATCTTGGCTGTCCTACCACAGACATGAACAAGTTTACTTGAGGATGTCTGGAGGTACTTGTTACATCTATGTCAAATAACAAGAGAACTTTCCTAGATTAGGCATTCGAAATATTTCAGAATTTGTGGAATTAGAGATCTAATGTAGTCTAGTTATCATCAAAATTAAGGTTCAGGTATCTAAAAGCTGCATATCTATGTCCAATCTTGGCTGTCTAGGAACATTAAATTTTTAATCATTTGGAAAGGAATGAAACCTGAAAAGTGATAATCAACATAGTGGTAACCAATTAGCTGGATTCATCAAAATTCACCAGCAGAGAGGGAGGGGGGGGGGATTGTCGGTTTGTAATGAACTATGATAAAATTACAAGGTTGTTTTATCTTTTGAAACGTGTACTTGTCTTATGATTAGGAGTGTGCCATTTGCTTGGAAAGCTGAGTCTAGAATTAAAATCAGTTCAATGCTAGAAGCAAGGTTCAGTTGTGATTCACTGAACATGCCTGGATATGGAAAAATGGTCTATCACTGTATGTGCATTGATGTATTAGAAGAACTCATAATCCATAATCCCTTATATACATCATTAACATTATATTTGAGACTCAAATGTACTATAAACAAGATATAAATGTTGGGAAATTGTAACAGAATTGAAGTATGCATGTATACTTCTTTAGACAACCAAATAAATGTCATCGACACTATTTTACCAAAAGAAAGTATGCTTTATTTCTGAGTTCTGATATTTAGAATTTCTGAATGAATAGAACGTTTGTCGATTAATTTGATTCATACTTTAAGAAGCTTACTGGTCTAAGCTGCATAAGCAACCATTGAATCTCAGTAGCAAGATCCTTGCCTGTTTATGCTAAAAATACAAATATCATTGAGTCTCAGCCAAGAAACATATTGATATCAAACTCTCTTGGTGTTCACAGGAAAGGCCCTGCTGTTTATGACAGATTGGCTTTTCAGGTATCTAAAAGCTGCATATCTATGTCCACAAATCTTGGCTGTCCTACCACAGACATGAACAAGTTTACTTGAGGATGTCTGGAGGTACTTGTTACATCTATGTCAAATAACAAGAGAACTTTCCTAGATTAGGCATTCGAAATATTTCAGAATTTGTGGAATTAGAGATCTAATGTAGTCTAGTTATCATCAAAATTAAGGTTCAGGTATCTAAAAGCTGCATATCTATGTCCAATCTTGGCTGTCCTACCACAGACATGAACAAGTTTACTTGAGGATGTCTGGAGGTACTTGTTACATCTGTGTCAAATAACAAGAGAACTTGCCTAGATTAGGCATTCGAAATATTTCAGAATTAGTGGAATTAGAGATCTAATGTATTCTAGTTATCATCAAAATTAGGGTCAAATGTAGCAAGGAGCAGGTTCATAAACAATTTCTTGCATAACTGAGGACCTTTTGTGTTCCTTGACAGAGCATGGTTTGGTCATTTTTTTTTATAGATACTGGGAACATTATCGTATCATTCATCAAAAACCCTTTTGTTTGCTGCACAAGTCCAGCCTAAAGATGCTACATATCATAAGAGTTCTGATCAATCTGATACACAAATTTCATTTTTTTCATCAATTTGCCCAAGTTTTAGCTCTAGATGGGATATCTAACATTGTCCAATCTAGACCATTTGATGCAAGAAATCCAACTCCAGACTTTCTATAAGTCCATTATTTATCTAACAGCCACCAAGTGACCCACCGCTCTTGTATGAACATGATCAACCATCAGATACATGATTAAATGGGGCACTTCTACCTTCTCTATGGTAAAGATAATCTGGTTGAATCACCAAAAGGGGAAAAAATAATTGAATTGCATAAATGATTTAGGTATTCAAACATACAAGGTATTAGACTCAAAATAAAGTACAAAGAGGACCCAAAACCCACTTTAGAGCCTCTCCTTCCTACTGAAAAAATATTCAAACTGAGCACCTTTTAAGCTCATTCCAGAACTGCAAAACGCCTTCCATCTACATGAACTATAAGAAACAGATACCCAAAACCAAGCTTCAACAAACATATATCTAAACAATCTCAGATAGCTTTCTGATTCCTTGGTGGGTTTGGGCAAAATAAGATACTCAGCAATATCGGATTAGCAACAGATGGGACACTGGATCAACCCATTCTCATTACATTCTCCACATCTCACCATCTTCTTCTGTTCTTCATCCAAAACCTTACAACTCCCACTGCAATCCATACACAGTACAAACCTCACCCCACCACACCCTTCACACCCAGCCATGGCCCTTGGGATACCATTGAATAGAATGCTCAACTTTCCCTCCTCTTCCATCTTAACCATCTCTTCAGCTCCCCCAATCAACCTTCCCTTCACAAACACCACAGGTACTCTTACATCCTTGGTCCCCATTAACCTCCTCAATTCCTCCCTAAACCCAGAATCCATCGAAATATCCCGCTCAATCATGTGGACGCGATGAGATTCTATTACTGACCGAACAACATTGCAGTCTTCAAAGGTTTTCCTAATCCCCCTCAACGTAGTTGTGTAGATGACGACTGCATTTTCCCCACCAGGAGGGCACTTTTTCTCAAACAATTCAAGCATGGATTCAGCATCTCTGGTCTGACAAGTTTTTGGTTGAGAAGAAACCATCTTCTTAATCTGTTCTCCCTCTTCACAGAGTTTTTTTTCGAAGGATGCAACAAGCTCTGGATCAAACAAGGGACTGAGACTCCTCCTTGACATCGATAATCCTGAATGGTTTCTAAAACTATTTGTTTTCAGATTGGTGGGAGTGTTCTTTGTGGGTATGTTCAAAGAGACTACCCGCTTTTGCACATTGTCTACTGAGTTCAAAGGTTGCAGTACCTGTTTCGGGCTGGGCTCTGACCTTGCTACGCCGCCATCGGATCCGCTCCGTCGGTGCTTGTTCTCCTTCCCTGCGAATTTCTTCTGCTTCCTTGGAGAGCTTAGCTCACTGAAGAACTTCGAAGGAGTCTTGATATCCATCCCTGCAACTTTTCGTAGAAAGCCTTGTGGTTTGGGGCTTTTCTTCACTTGTACTGAAACGGGTATTTCGTCTTCGAGATCTTTCATCAACTCCCAAGCGTTGATGACCTCAGGTTCTTCGGAGCCCTTCTTCTGAAACCTGGGAAGAACGATACGAGGAGAACTCTTCACTTCTTTGTCTGGTTCCTTGATGGTTTCTTCATCCAGTTTCAGAACCCCATAAGTGCTGGAAGTGAGGGAGACGACGTGGTTCACGTAATCGCCATTGCCGAACAGGAGTTCCTGGTTAAGTTCCTTCCTGATCAGTTTCGATGAAACGCAACCCATCACTCGATGTTCGAAGGTGCGGGTTTCAGTTTTTTGGGTTGATCCTCTGAAGATTATTACTCTTCAAGGGATGAGACAAAGGCAGAGTCTTTTTTGAATTTGTAACGGTAAGTGTGTCCAAAAAGAGAGCACGAATCCTCAACGGTCATTTTGGGGGTCCAACGGTCGGAAAAATGATTTTTTGGAATTTTGGGTTTATGGGTCATTTGTTAAGCCAAAGGCATCAATTAGCGTGCGCAGAATTTGTTTGCTACCCATCACTTTATTTTCACTTTTATCCAAATGACTAATCTGCCCTCCATCAACGGCTGAAATTCTAAATCTACGGATTGGTGAGCCAGAACCAGAACTTTAAGTTTTGGTATTTATAAAGGATAAATAATAAAACATGTTCATGTAATTGTCCACCTGGCAAATTTTCAGCCAGCAGATCCATGCCACTTGGCAGTAGGCGATGGTGTCAATGGATAGGGTTGCCAAAAATTTTAATTAACTAATACAATATCATTAAGTTTCCAGGCTAAGTTATATAATAAATGTTTTGATTAATAATTAACTAAACATTCATTTTTTAGCAAATCTTAAAGGCTAGTTTTTTTTTTTTTTTTGGTAACAAAATTTTAAAGGCAAGTTTAGTCGAATGACATAAATGTTTAAAGAAGTTTGGACTTCGAAGTAAATAATTCATGATATTTTAAATGTAAATACGTGTATAATATTTTGAATATATACGGACAAGAAAAACGTGAATATATTTTCAAAATTTTATCCATATTTCAAAAAAATCCATATAATTCATGAAGGTCATGAATTGCTTGTTTTTTCTAAACTATTCAGTTTTTCTTTCTTTTTTATTTAGAATATGCAATTCCGAAGGTTTCCTTCAGAAAAGAAGGTCAATAAATGAATCATAAACGAATTTGCTAAACATGGTTTCGGTGCAAATATTAGGGCTGTGTTTGGTTGCAATGCAAATTTGCACTGATACAAAACTATTGCAGTACAAATGATTTGAGTGTATATTTTGACATATTTTAGTTTCAAATTTTAGCTTATTTTGTTTGATTACAGTACAAATAAAAGTAAATTAAGACATAAAGCAGAATAATGTAAAACCTAAAACAAAATTAAACAAAAAATTGCATTTTTTTATATTTGCACTCCCATGAATTTGTACTAGTGCAAATAAATTTGCACTGCAACCAAACACAGCCTACAGTTCAGTTTGCTAATGTAATATGTAAAGATAGGCTTAGATATTTGAATTCTTTGCAAAAGTTTAATGTTGGTTTTACTCCTTATCAGAGGGGTCATTTGCTAAAACACTCCTGCAGTTTTATGGATTTACTAAAACCTATCCTATACTTTGTGTTTTACTAAAATACACTTTATAGTTTGTAACTTATTCACTTAATCAATCATTAGTTAGATAAAAGTGAAAAATGATAGTTTTGACACAAAAAATAAAAAGGAAATGTCATTCTTGCCCCTATTAAAAAGGGTAATAACTTTGTTCGCCCAATTTTGTTCTATTCAAAGAACGAAGATGTGCCATTGCAAATGAAGAACCCTTGGATTAGGGGTGAGCATTCGGTTTATTCAGTTAAAAACCGAACTGAATAAACCAAAATTTTAAAAATCGAATTAAAAAAAAACCAAACCAAAATTGAAATTTAGAAAAATCGAAACCAAAATTTTTGGTTTGTTTTTTGTTATTTTGGTTACAACCAAATTTTAATAATATATACTCTATTATATATATTATGAAATCAAATTTTAGTATATTATATATTATATATTACATATAATAATAAAAAAGTTCGGTTAATCGGTCAACCAAAATTTTAATTTCAAAAACAGAAATAGCCAAAAACCAAAAAATTGAACCAATTTAACAAAAAACCAAAAAATTGAACTGATTTAACCAAAAACCAAAAAAGCCGGGCCGAAAAAACCAAAACTGAAATTTTCAATTCGGTTATTCGGTTTTAACCGAATAATGCTCACCCCTACCTAGATGCCATTGTTCTCTTTTCTTCTTCATTATGCTGAAACCAAACATTGTTTGGTAGATCTGAAAATCAATTTTACTTTTTTTCTATAAGCTTAATATGAAGTGCTAAGGGTACCATTCAAATAAAAAAGTATGGTCTCGTGCCCTTCCCTTACATTTTCCACTCAGTTTAAATGGTCATGCTATCATTTCTAAACAGCAATACAAGGGATTCTTAACAAAAGGTAATTAATTGCAAATTATAGGGGTGTTTTAGTAAACGACCATTCCCTTAATTATAGTCCTAATAAGTTCCTAATGAACCCATGTGAAATAATGAAAACAATGAGAATATTCATGTTAGGTATGGACCATATGGAAAGGCCATCATCAAGCAATATTTGGGGAATTCTTCGACTTCCAATTCAAAGCTTTCATCAATGTGGAGAGTCTGGATCTATTCCTCATAGAGCGCACCTTACACCAGCCTCACAACATGTCTTGGCCACATGTTGGGAAGTGGGAACATCTTCCCTATTGGTATTTATTATTCATGGGAAGATGTTCCTAATACATGGTGGGATGTGGCTGTGAAGTCAGTGATGGTGTGAGGAATAAATCCCAATTCCAATGTGGAGGGTCCTAACTTAGGCTAGTGTTGTCAGACTTGGATTGGATTGGATGGTTGAACAGGTTTTTTGGGGTAACCCTAACTTTGTTGGGCCCATTTAAATGATGATTTACACTAGGGGTGAGCAAAAACTGAAAAACTGAACCGGAAAATTGGTTAATCGAACTGGTCAGTTCGGTGTTTTTTAAAAACCGAAGGTACCGGTTCGGTTTCGGTTAACCAATATAGAAAACCGACGGTTAATCGAACCGACTGGTGTACATATATTTCTACATGTTATATATATATGTATATTATATATATTTTATATATTATAAATTAATAAATATGTATTGTATATAAATATATATTTGTAATATATGATATATTATTTATTATTTAAAATATAATATTCTATATGTATATTTATAAGTTTTTATTATATATTTATATATTTTTTATAATATATATTATAAAAATAAAAAACTGAAAAACCGACAAACCGAACCGATGATTAATTGAACCAGCCACTCAGTTAACCAACTGGCTTTGGTACAGTTTCGATTACCAATTTTCCAAAAACTGGTAATACTAGCTTGGTTCAAAAAAGCCTCACGACCGAACCGTGGGTACCCCTAATTTACACAATGTGAACCGGACAAGTATGACCTACTAGTGATCATTCCAGTTTTCAGTCCCGTCCGAGTCTGACAACTTGATCTGGGCCTTCCTCATTTTTGTTGAGGGTGGTGATCTGCTACCAATTAGAAATGCGAACCATAGTTATAAACATAAACCCGAACCAAGTGCAAAATTTATATTTGGTTCAACTGCATTACAACCAAACACAGCCTAAGAGGTAAATTTTGGCACATCCTTCTTTTAAAAAGTACAAAGTTTTAAAGATACAAATAAATCATAATTTGATGAAAGATATGAATAATCATGTGTTAGTTCTAAGGTTTTTAATATTGATGCAGGCTGATACCGGTGTATCGGTGTGATTTTTTGTATTTTATTTATTTTTTTCAAAACTAGTTCAGAAGGGTCGGTTAAGTCTCAGTTACCCTCTGAACCATGGCCTGACCCGATACATTTCCTGTAGGGGTGTATCAGGAAGGCCCCAATACGATACATATCAATCAATACGGGTTAATACATAATGATACTTTGAACCTTACTTAATTCTTATTTTAAAATATGATTGATTTATATCTTTTGGGGCACCCTTGTAAGACAATCCCTTTTGATTGAGTCTTAAATGTGTTGTTGGCAAAAACATGTGCCCATAGTTGAATTTATGAAAACTAACATGTGTCTTTGGTTGGATTTATTTCCATAATCTATTAAAGGCTTTTGCTTTTAATTTAATTATTTAAAATTGAATTTAAATTTGAATTTCACTTAGAAGTAGGTTTCCAATGGACCCTTCAAATGCCATAGGATTTATAGCCATGGGCTCCAGGTTCATTTCAAAAGTGAAACTGTAAAGCTGTAAGGAGACCCATTTGTGTCCCAAAAATTCTCGAAGTCAACAAAAATCATGTAAAATATAGGTTAGTCTCCTCAAACCTTCTTCACCCTCAAAAAGATAATTATGGGTGCAAGTTAGGCAGGCTATCCAATAACTTTTTTTTTGATAAGTATCCAATAACCTATTTAATAATAGTCTCCTATGTGAGCATTGATAAAGCCATTGTTATGGGTGCAAGTTGGGCAGGCTGGGCCGCTTATGTTCAACCCAGGCCAAACTGAAATTTGACATACTTCGATTGGGGCTTGGGCCCTAGTTGGCTCAAGTTGGGCCTGTATTTGGGAGGTATAAGGTACGAGACAAAATGATTTGAATAATTGAATCCCCACTTTATAGAGAGAGAATTAATGTCCGAGGAGGGTCTTTATATGCAAAAATTTGAAATGTCATTGAGTGTAAATGAGACATAAGGCTGTGTTTGGTTTCAGTGTAATTTTATTTGCATTAGTATAAATGCATGAGAGTGCAAATGAAAAAAAAATGCAAATTCTCATTTAATTCTGTTTTGGGTTTTATTTTATTCCGTTTAATGTTTTAATTTACTTTATTTATATTGCAATCAAATAAAATAAGCTAAAATATGAAACAAAAATAGGTTAAAATTTATATTTAAATTGTTTGTAGTTTCACGGTTTTGCATTAGTGCAAATTTATTTGCATTGCAACCAAATACAGCTTGAGGCTCAGTTTGGAAGGAGTACAAATACAAATATGTAAAGTGTAAAATCTTACATTTTGTATTATTTTATATGTATTTGTACTATACATATTTGTATTTGTACTCCTTCCAAACTGAGCTTAAAGTGCAAATTTTGCACCAGCTAAAAGTGCAAATCAGAAGGAGTATAAATACAAATTTGTAGAGCACAAAACCTTGTAATGTATATATTTGCACTATACATGATGAGGGCGGATTTGGCCCTCCAATGATATTGTGACACATGGTACCTCAGAACAACTAGGTGACTCCCGAAACCACGTTGACAACAACTTGCCTTAGCCAAGTTAATGGTGTCCCCCTTGGTGGCCTGGAACAAGCACGAGCTGGCAGTCTGGCACAGGCACGAGCTGGCAGCCTGGCACAGGCGCGAGCTGGCAGCCTAGCACAGGCGTGAGCTGGCATCCTGGCACAAGCATGACCTGGCCCTGACACGAGCTGGTAGCCTGGCCCAGGTGCAACCTGGCGACCTGCAAGACGTGCTCACCGACAAATTCAGCATGCATATCCTAACACTCCTACGATCCTTGGAAGTTGGCCCACATGCCGAACGATCTGGACGGTAGTTAACGTGCTTGGCAGTTACCTCCAGGAATCTCGAACCACTTAGACGACCTCGCAAAAATCTCGGATGTGGTGCGTGAAGCCCACGCCAAGCAATGCCTATATAAAGGAACCAACCCCAATGGCAAAAGGGGGGCGGGCAAGTAAGCAAATTCTAGCACTCATACTTTGTGATTTTTAGCTCGTAGTCTACTATGAGAGTACTGACTTAAGCATCGGAGCGACCTTGCCGGGTTAGCCACCCCGGGTCCTCTGACATTTGGTTCATTGCAGGTCTCTAAAGAGCAAGGAAGCTCGTCAATCTAGCTCGCCACCAGGCAGCTCGACACTATGCAGTTCGCCACTAGGTTGCTCGGCACCAGGCAACTCGCCCCTAGGCAGTTCGCCACTAGGTAGCTCGCCACCAGATAGCTCACCACCAAGCAGCTGATCAAGGTAGTTCACCACCAGGCAGTTCACCACCAGGTAGTTCGCCACTAGGTAGCTCGCCATCAGATAGCTCGTCACTAGGGAGCTCCACTTTAGCCTCTGAGTCACAGGCCACTTGGGAGCATACGTCAATGACGAGGTACTTAGCCAAAAAATTTGATACATCACAAAAAAATTGATACGTGACCAGGAACGGTTACATCATTTGGCACCGTCTGTGAGAAATGCTACAAAAAGCTAAGTTCTCCTCCTCTAAAAAGCTAAGTCCTCTTCTTCCAGAAAGCTAAGTCCTCATTTCTTAGAAACTAAAAGCTCTTGCTTTATACTTTCCATTTTTTATGAACTCAAAGACTATGCAGGGAGCTAACAGACTAAGCAGCTCTACCAACTTTACTTTCAATCTAGATAAAACCTCATCAGTCCTCTTCGTGAGGTCCCCTCTACCAAGATAAGCTCTTCATGGCTTCCATGGGAATTGGCGGCCCACAGACTACATGGGCGCCCTTGCTGGTCGAGCCTTCCAAGGCTCCCGTGTGAACTGGCGACCCAAAGTTAGTAGTGCTGCCCCCGAAGGTCGAGCTCCTAGTAGCATCTTGTAGGAGTGGGTGACCGGAATTACGAGGCTAATGCAGCACAATCATAGCTCTAAGGCGCCCACCAGGTGTCCTGCGCACGGCCTGTCGGCATGGAAGCCTGACACATGCGCCGACTTGGCGTGGGCGCCGACCTAGCGACCTGGCCCAGGCGCGAACTAACGAACTGATAAGAGGCTTCCTTGTCACAAGACCCGGTCGCCTTTTCTGCATGGGCAAAGTCAAGGAGAGTAGACTACGGGTCGCTCCTAGAGCCTAAGGACTAAAATACCACATAAGACCCAGTCGCCTCTTCGGCATGGGCAAGATCAAGGAGAGTGGACTACGAGTCACTCCCAGAGCCTAAGGGCCAAAATATCGAACTAGCGAAGAACTCCTCACCATATAAGACCTAGTCGCCTCTTCGGCATGGGCAGAATCAAGGAGCGGACTGCAAGTCACTCCCAGAGCCTAAGGAATTAAATCGACGCTTACGAGCTCATCGAAATATTCATTCTGGGCCAAAAGGAGAAATCTGCTCCCTTCGCCGAGTTACTTTTGGCTCAGGAGTGGGGGGAAAATGATGAGGGCGGATTTGGCCCTCCAATGATATTGTGACATATGGCACCTCAGAACAACTTGGTGACACCTGAAACCACTTTGGCAACAACTTGCCTTAGCGAAGTTGATGGTGTCCCACCTGGCGGCTTGGCACAGGTGCGCCTGGCACAGGCATGAACTGGCAGTCTGGCACAAGCATGAGTTGGTAGCCTGGCACAAGCACGAGCTGGCAGCCTGGCCCAGGCGCGACTTGGCGACCTGGCACAGGCGCCGACCTAGCGACCTACAAGACGTGCTCACCGACAAATTTGGCATGCATATCCTAACATTTCCACGATCCTTGGAAATTGGCCCACGTGCCGAATGATCCGGAAGGTGGTTAACGTGCATAGCGGTTACCTCCAGGAATCTCGAACCACTTAGACGACCTTGCAGAAATCTTGGATGTGGTGCGTGAAGCCCATGCTAAGCAATGCCTATATAAAGGCACCAACCCCAATGGCAAGAGGGGGGTAGACAAGTAAGCAAATTCTAGCACTCATACTTTGTAATTTTTAGCTTGCAGTCTACTATGAGAGTACTGACTTAAGCATTGGAATGACCTCGCTGGGTTAGCCACCCCGGGTCCTCTGACATTTGGTTCCTTGTAGGTCTCTAAAGAGCAAGGAAGCTTGTCAATCTAGCTCACCACCATGCAGCTCGCCACTAGGCAGCTCGACACCAGGCAACTCGCCACTAGGCAGCTCGCCCCTAGGCAGTTCACCACTAGGTAACTCGCCACCAGGCAGCTCGCCACTAAGCAACTCACCACCAAGCAGTTCACCACCAGATAGTTTACCACCAAGCAACTCATCAAGGTAGTTCCCACCAGGAAATTCACCATTAGGTAGCTCGCCACCAGACAACTCGCCACTAGGGACCTCCACTTCAGTCTCTGAGTCACAGGCCACTTGGGATCATATGTCACTGACGAGCCAAAAAAATTGATACATCATGAAGAAATTGATACGTGGGGTGCAAAATTTGCAATGGTTCAGATTTACACTACAAACGAGAGCCTCGGGGTTTTTCTTTTATCGCATGTTTTAATGTGGCTTTGGCCCCCCATAAGAGAAGGTATATTATATGCTAAACCTAGTAGGTGTTTGGAACCAATGCCGTTTCTTAAAAATGGCACTACATTATTGCCATCTCTGAAATCAAATTTTTCATACAACACTTGATGTTCGGTTATGCATTTTTCTAAAAATTGTTTTCTCAAACCACACTTTGAAAATTGGGAAAGGTGTGGTAAAATGCCATTTTTTGATGTTTTCTCATTTTTTACTGTTGTTAGCAATTAGACCTGTTTATGGGCCGGGTCGGGCTCGGGCTGAGCTTTCACTCTACATTAACAGAATTTTCTAGGGCCTGAGCCCGAGCCCGAGCCCGAAGTCTAGCTCATGCCGCTGCTATTGCTGAAGCAGCTGAAAAGAGAGAGAGAGAGAGAGAGAGAGAGAGAGAGAGAGAGAGAGAGACTATAAAGAAAAAATAAAAATGAATATATTAAATTATTAATATATATATATATATTCTAATAAATATAAAATATATAATGTCGAGTTAGGTCGGGCCGGGCTTTTTTGACAAATCCTGAGCCTGGCCCGAAGCACAGTCGGGCTTGCTATTTTGGGCCCGAGGTCAGGCCCGCGGGCCTAATTACATGTCCAAGCCTGATCGGGCTGCGGGCAGGGTCGGGCCGTCAGGCAACCCGGTCCATGAACAGGTCTACTAGCAATAATATGCTGACATGGCATTGAAAAATGCCTATATAGTAGTAACAACAAGGCATCAAATAAAAAAAAAGAATAAGATTGTTCTTTGAGAAAACATGTCAATGCAACACCATTTACTCAAAGCATTTCTCAGGAAACAACATTAGTTCCAAACATCAGCCTAGTCAATGGAGTTGGTGACAAAGTGCAGATTGACCCACAATGCCCCACAACACATCCCAATTGTGTATTGGAAACATCTTCCAATGATGGGCATTGTGGGGGAGATCACATCTCTGCCCCACATCGAACCACCCCACAATGCCACACATCACATCCCCTCTATGTATTAGGAACATCTTTCGATAATGACATCATTAGGACTGGTATTATCATCAGGAAATGTTCATAATACATGGCAGGAATATGCTGTGGAGCATTGTGAGGCGGCTCCTGGTGAGGCAGAGATGTGAACTCGTTGTGGGGCGCCTCCTTGTGGGGCGCTGATGTGAATTCCACAAAAAGCTTGCCTACCTAGTGGTTTGGACCTGCACCTCCACGTGGCAAGGGGTGCTGTAAGCCCACCTCAACTAGTAACAAATGGTTTTATTTATCTTAAAACGTGGGTGACGTAGACTTGTGTTTGAAATGTCGTGGCAAGCTATATACCAAATATCTGAAATTGTTGACCTTATCTTCCACGGTATGTTGTGTTTGTTTATCTTCTCTTCAGCAGCTATTGATCACAATTTTTGTGTCCATGTCAAGACATATTCTTGTCTTTGTATTGACATTTGATTGTCAGCTTCTTTGGGTCATTATATCCCAATCAGTCTCTCAGTCAGTTTGATGATTCAGACCCCGTTTGGTTCGTGGGAATAGGGGTTTGGAATAGGATATTCCGATTCCAATTGTTTGGTTGGGTGGAATCAGAATCCCATTCTCATTCCTGCTGAAATGGTATTCTCCAATTTGAGGGAATGGCCATTCCCTGCCCCTTGGGAATGAAATCCCATTCTTGCCGATTTCAATTCCCATTCTCATTCCTATCCGAACCAAACAGACAATGGGAATGGACCATTCAAATTCTAATTCCAGAGGATTTTGATTCTGATTCTAATTCCGACTGCAAACCAAATGGACCCTCAAATCCCTACTTTTAAATTATACATAACTAGTAATTAAGCACATGCGTTGTATGTGAGATTTTTTTTTTTTTCATATTGATTATTGGAATTTTAGATATATCATAGTTAAGATAGAAATTGAAAATTAACAAAAGTAACAATATGATTAAAAATAAACTTAAATGCTTATAGCAAATAACAATTATTGTTGTTGTTGTTGTTGTTATTATTATTATTAAATTCTGTATTCCATTTCTATAATAAATAAAAATAACTTTTATTTTAACAATTATTTTTATTTAATATGGTGAGTATACAACATTAGAAATGTTCTCAAATGTTTTCGACAAAATTCTGTACATTTTCATTTTTGGTGTTTTGCCCCTTTTTAAATATTTAATATTCAATTATGACATCATGAGTTTCTTTGAAAAGTTGGATCATTGACCCACCATTTAGATAAGAAATTAGCTATGCTTTCATATTAGTTTTAAATTAGGGAAAATTATAGTAGACTCGGCTGTACATTTAAAATTATGCTACAAGTTGGTTCAAAAACCAACAAAACTCTAATAACCAACTCTACATTTCAAATTATAAAAATTCTCGCCATGTCATCGAAGACTTATGTGTCTGTTGTCAACATGAGACTCTTAATCCATGTTGGACACAACAAAAAGCTTATACCAAAATTGCCCTTTAATGTTGGGTGATTGGAAAATAAAAAAAGGTTTTTAGTTTATCTCACTCACTCATTCACTCGCTTGCCCACTCACTCACTCATTCACCCACTCTTTCTCTCTCTCTCCCCCTCCCAAATCTCCCCAATCTCATTCTCACAATCGTCTCTCTCTACTTAATGACTCTGTGATTTGAAAATAAATTAAAATGGCTTTTGGATTTTGTATCTACGTTCTTTTCGCTTATTCTCTCTCTACCTATCGTTCTCCCTTAATCTCTTTCATTCTCTTTCTCTCCTACTCCAATCCCTCTCTCGTTCTTTTTTTCTTACACACTTATATGGTATTAATTAGATTGTATAAAAGAACATGAGCCCAACTTGGTATAGTTCAAAAATCATTACACCAATTTGGAAGAAACTCTTAGCTATGACATTTACACCAAATTGATAGAAATTTATAATTTGATTGTACAGGTGGTTAGTCCCTTTAGTTCTTTTATATGGTCAGATTAATATTGTATAAGTTTGTAAGAAAAATAAAAAAAGAACGAAAGAGGGAGCAAGAGAAGACTAAGGGAGAACGATAGATTGAGAGAGAGGGGGTTTTGATTTGGCTACAGACTGAAGTAGGGAGAATGGGAGAGATAGAGGGAGTGAGGGATCGAACGATGACCATGAGAGTGAGAAAGAAGGGAGGGAGATCAAGATACCAAGGGAGTGGGAGAGAAACTTAAAACTTATTTTTAGTATAGGCTTTTTGCTGTGTCCGACATGGATTAAGAGTCTCATGTTGGCAAAAGCCACATAAGCCTTCAATAACATGGCGAGGGTTTTTATAATTTGAAATGTAGAACCAGTTGTTAGAGTTTTATTGGTTTCTAGACTAACCTACAACCTAATTTTAAATGTACAACCAACTTTGATTATAATTTTTCCTTTAAATTGTATATTTCATTTATATTATATAAAATAATTCTTACTTATCACACTTAATCTTTTTGTTTGTCTATCATATCATTTGACCCAAACCACTAACCCACTATGCAAAAAGAAAAATAGTTTGATTTCTAGGTTGACACTAAATTTTGTAATACATTTCCATCATTGATAAAATTATTTCTGATGTATAATACTTATTTTTGTTCAATATAATGAATGCATAATATTAGAAATGTACCTATATATATATAACATTAGATATGTGCCCAAAATTTTCTTTATCTTTTTTGGTGATTCTTTGTATTTTCTATTTTAAAAAAAAATTATTATTTGACTATGTCACCATTTCATTTCTAGGTAGATTTTAAATTTGACATACCACTTTCATCATTAATAAAAATACTTCTTACATTTCACTCTTATTTATTTTATTTTTTATTATTTAATTATAACATTATTTATTAATCCATTTGATCCCAAATTGTTGAATTACTTACCCACCTCTGAGAGGAAGAAAATGGTTTTTTTTTCAAATTATTTTTCAGAATATTTCTTTTTATATTATTAAAAATTAATATTATGGATTTAATTACAAGAATTTAATGATGAGAAAAATATATTTTAAAATATAGGTTTTAATGAGGGAGAATAAGAAAATAATTTTATTTCCAATTGGTTTTAAATTTTATATTCCATTTCCATCATTAATAAAATAATTTCTTATTTATCATACTTATTATTGTTCAAGTATGTCAGCAAGGTCTTGTACACCACTGAGACTAAGTACTCTAACATCGATAAGCTGGCCTTCTTGCTAGTGCTAGTAGCCCACAAACTCTGTACATACTTCCAAGCGCACATCATTGCTGTCCTCACCGATAGACACTTGAGGTAAGTTTTGCAAAAGCTCGAGGTGTCAGGGAGGCTGATGAAGTAGGGGTGGTCGAGCTCAACAAATACGATATTCAGTTTGAGTTGCATCCTACAATAAAGGCCCGGGTCTTGGATGACTTCGTCGACGAGTGCACGTTCAGTACGCTGACCCTTGGGGATGAGCCCGTCAACACCTTGGAGGCTTCAACCAGTGCGACATGTCAACTAGATCATTCATGTGGACGGCGTGTCCAACCAAAGAGGAAGCGGTGCCAGACTGATTCTCTACAGACCTAACGAGGTCAAATTGTAGTACACCCTTTGATTCACATTCCGAGCATCGAATAATGAAGCCAAGTTGTCATTGGCAAAGGAGGTCGGTGCAAAACATCTTGTCATCTGTAGTGACTCAACTAGTGGTGAACCAAGTGAACGGGTATAGTCCTAATGGAGTATGTTGGTGAAGGTCTTAGTGGCGTATGTATAGTCTTCGGAGGAATTTCGCTTTATGTGGAATATGTTGACAAAGGTCTTGACATTTAAAGGGAAGCCAACGTGGTGATAGAAAGAGATGGTGCTGACCAGAATCCTAATGGAATTGGGGTGGAGTTAACCTATGCTAACGTTGTAATATTTCAACACCTAGGGAATAAGTGGGTGAAGGGGGAACCGAAGACCCACCTTTAGGGCCTCCTCGAAGACGAGTGATCTCGTCTTCGCCATGCTCCCACGAGTATTTCCCAAGGGGAAGGGAATAGTCATATTGGTCCAGGATCCTATATCGGGCCATGGGTTCATAAGCATCCTCGATAGTTAGCTCGGTGGGGCCAAACTCAGGTTTACTCTTTGTTGGTGGATGGGAGGACGAGCCCCTCTTTTGGGAACCTCATCGTTCTTGGGCTGAGGACCCCTCCTTGTCCTGGCAGGATGGACACCCCTCTCTTCCCCGGACTCAACACTAGACATAATGCAAGCAAGATGAGGACATGACCAAGGGAAGATGACCAAACTAGAACGAATAGACTAACCTTGCTGACTATATCGATAATCTTGACTACATTAATAATCTCGATTACGCCGAGCTCCACGATCTCACTATGCATCGGAACTCCAAAGCCAAGGATGAAGGAAATGGGCTCCCAAGGGTCCTATTTATAGATAGACGAATCGAGCTTTGGGTGGTTGAGATCAATTGGATCCAACGATTCGTAAGGATGTGATGGTTCATATTCCGAGGCAAAATTAGTTTAACATGTCTTTGACGTCCACAGGACCTAACGACTATGTGGCGTCCACGGGTGCCTGGAACGCTACCTCGTAGCTGGGCTAGACCGATCGAGCCAATCTGATCTTGAGCCATTGGCCGAACCACAGTTGAAGCCAAAGTCGGGCCAAATCATTTTGGGTTAATACTACTCCCTCACCGAGCTGATTGCACCGGACTTGGGACTGAGGGGCAATTGATGAAGGGCAATTTGGCCCTCTAGTGATATGATGACACGTGACATTTCATAGCAGTCATCCGACACCTTAGCACCACGTAGGCAAACCTCGAGAACACTTCAACACACCTTGCAACCACCTTAATGACCTCGGCACTGCTTTGGTAGGTCAAACTGCAAATGACCCGACAAGACATCAGGTTGGCATAAGAGGCGACCTGCTTCCGCTGACTTGACTCGACTTCGAATAGTGACTTGCTTGACGTACCGGGTGACCTCCTTAAGCGGGCTAACGTCTCCGACTTCCCCGAGATCACGATGCCACATTGAAAGAGTTGGTTATCACCCTGCCTGCTTTGGGCGTGACTAGATAAGCACTACCCGCTTATGCGGAGTCCACCTCCAGGCGTGAAACCACCTCCGAACCATATAGACTAGAGTTCTCGGATGCACTTCGTGAGCCTCACGACAACTTGCCTATATAAAGACATCCCCTATCACAGAAGAGGTACACGCAATTTAGCTCTCTAAGCACTCTAGCTCTCACACTTTCAAGTTTACAAACTCAGCTCGCTAAGCATCAGAGTGACCGCCCTAGATAAACCAACTTGCCCACTCTGATCACTTCTCTCTTCTCTCTTGACCTACCCAATTTGACGTTCGACGCCAAAAGGGAGCGTCGGTTGCGCACCACCAATACTCTTTCCAAACTGATCTGAAATTACAAATGATTTTAGTGCAGATTCTGATTCTTTTTTATCTTGGATTTTGCCTTGTTTAGTTTGTTTGCATTTTAGGTAAAGAAAAAACCTCAAGCCAACTACAGTAAAACCCAAAGCAAAGGCTACTGATTAATATCCCATA
Organism: Nelumbo lutea; assembly: GCF_056320005.1. Classification (NCBI taxonomy): domain Eukaryota; kingdom Viridiplantae; phylum Streptophyta; class Magnoliopsida; order Proteales; family Nelumbonaceae; genus Nelumbo; species Nelumbo lutea. Next base: position 64,799,997 of record NC_142685.1, on the reverse strand, counting down.
GGTGAATTAATAATACTAAATCTGAGGTCAGCACGACCATAATTAAAGCATAGAAGGCATATGAAATACATTCGGTTTAATAGTTATGTAAAGTAATACATTTATGCTGTGTTTGGTTGCAATGCAAATAAATTTGCATTGATGCAAAACTATGGAAATGCAAATGATTTGAATATAAATTTTGACCTATTTTTGTTTCATATTTTAGCTTATCTTGTTTGATTACTATATAAATGAAGTAAATTAAGACATGAAGCAGAATAAAGCAAAACCCAAAACAGAATTAAAGGAGAATTTGAACTTTTTTATTTGCACTCCCATGCATTTATACTAGTGCAATTAAAATTGCACTGCAACCAACCACAGCCTTAGGAATTAAGGGTTGGCAAGAGGTGAAGGAAAGAAGATATGTATGCATGCTTACACTTAGCAAACCAATAATCTATACTACTTTAAAAGGCATGAATAGCCTAAAAAATATTTCTGTACATTTCTGAGGACAACATTTACACCTCCATATTTAAATTGATTGAAAAAAATGAGGGCAAAAAGGGTAATTTGTAATAGATATTTACACCTCCAACATTTAAGGTTTAACTTGCATTTACCTTCATTTAATCATATATTTAAGGCATTTTTGTTTCTTCTCATCATTAAATTCTATTAATTAAATTAATACATAATAAATTAATAATTCCAATAGCATAAAATCTTACACTTTTAAAATCTACATAAAAAATAGTGTTTTCGTCTAAGTGGGGGTAAGAAATTAAACCACTTTGGGTCAAATGGGCCAATTCATGTTGTCACAATTAAATGATAAAATTCAATAATAGATAAAATACAAAAAAAAATGAAATTAAAAAAATTGGAAACATTTTTAGCATCATATATTCAACATATTAAACATTAATAAGTATGATAAATAAACATTTATTAATGATGAAAATGGAATGTACAATTTAAAACCAATTGAAAATAAAACTATTTTCCTATTCTTCCTCATTAAATCTTATACCTAAGGTAAATTCTCTCATTAAATCCTATATTTAAGATATTATTTTCTTATCATTAAATTAAACTAATTAAATCTACAATATTAATTTTAATAGTATAAAAATAAATATTTTGAAAAGTAATTTGAAAACAAAACCATTTTCTTCCCTCCCAATGGTGGGTTAACAAATCAAGCATTCAATCATTTGGGGTCAAATGGGTTAATAAATAATACCATAATTAAATAACAAAATAAATAAAATATATAATACAAAAAAGAATTGGGCATATCTCTAAAAACATAGAAATAAAACGATGTCATAATCAAATAATAAGTATGAAATGTGAGAAGTATTTTTTTATTAATGATGAAAATGAAATGCCAAATTTAAAATAAGCATAGAAATAAAACGGTGTCATAATCAAATAATAAAATTTTAAAAAATAGAAAATACAAAGAATCATTAAAATAAAAAATAGAAAAAAATGTGGGCATATATCTAATGTTATATATTTATAAAAAATAAAATATTGGGTATATCTCTAATATTATGCAATCATTATATTAAACAAAAATAAGTATTATACATAGGAAATGATTTTATCAATGATGAAGATGTAATACAAAATTTAATGTCAACCTAGAAATCAAACTATTTTTCTTTTTGGGTGGTGGCTTAGTGGTTTGGATCAAATAGATTAATCGATGATTAAATAATAAATGTTTAAAAAAATAAAAAAGTACAAATAATCAAAATAATATATTAGTTATGTTAAACAAAAATCAAGTGTGAGAAGTAGTTATTTATATAATATAGATGAAATATATAATTTAAAACTGATCAAAAAGCAAAACTATTTTATTATTTAGATGGTGGGTCAATGATCCAAATTTTTAAAGAAACTCGTGATGTGATAATTGAATAATAAATATTAAAAAAAAGATAGAACACAAAAAATGAAAAAAGTACAGAATTTTATCGAAAACATTTGGGAACATTTCTAATGCTGTATATTCATCATATTAAATAAAAATTATTTTTATTTATTTCATAAATGGAATACAAAGTTGAATAATAATAATAATAATAATAATAATAATAATAATAATAATAATAATAATAATAATAATAATAATAATAATAATAATTGTTTTTGTATTTAAAATTTCACGTGCAAATGCACATACTTAATTACTAGTATAACATATACCAACAATGCTTACAAAATATTAATTTTATGATTGATAATTTTTCCTTGGTCTGTATTTGGCCAATACCAATGAATACATGCCCACACCATTCAAATACCCCATGATACAAATGAAATGATATCAGACTCCCCATTTTACTGACTTTGCATTTGCTGCATGGTCGCAGATTTCCCTTGCAACCCCGTAATGACCCGGCATTTATAATAAATTCAAGGCATCATATCAACTGGCTTTTCTTTTCAAATGCTGGTGTGTCAGTATTTCCTTATGCCGTTGGGGCTGAGATCAAATTGGCACCTCCTGTGGGACACCCCACAAGTGCTCCATATACACATGTCAACATGCATTGGGAACATCTCCCATACTTTTATATTGAGATATTCACAATAGACGGGTGGGAGGTGATGTGGAGCGCTAATCTGATCTCCTTAAAATAGGGGTTTGTATAATGAATTCTAGACAACACATCAAGAGAATGTTGCTCCCCATTTTACTGATACACATGCTTCTAAACTTACTACCCTTTCTTTTGCTTTAAACCTTGGATAGCTGGGATATTTGTGGTTACATCATCTATGACATGTTATGATCATGACTTGCTTATTATAGTCTTATTCGATCCAAGGTAGGATGGGATAAATCTGGTTCATATGTCTCATATACCTATGTTCATGAGTAGAGAGGTCAACTAAAAGCTACATCTCTTTGGTCACATAATTGTGTTAAACATTCAAGAGAGATAAAAGAAAATTGTGTTAAACAAACTGGTAGAGACAATTTATATGACTAGTCACTCTACCAATTGAGAATGAGAGGTGACTCATTTGGTAATTAGCTGGCTCGATTTGGTATTGATGAAGAATTGATTCTTGCAACCACCTATTTGGGGAAAATGGGGTTATTAGTAGTGCATTATTGTACTAAATACAAAAAAAAAAAAAGACTAGTTACTATTTGCTTATCTTTTATTAATTTTAAAGCTCGGTTTGGAAAGAGTACAAATACAAATATATAAAGTGCAAAGCCTTGTATTTTATATCATTTTGTATGTGTTTATACTGTACACATTTGTATTTGTATCCTTTTTAAACTGAGCCTAAGGCTGCATTTGGAAACAATGCAAATGGAGTGTAAATCCCGGTTCAAGGTAAATTTGCACTCTGATTCACTTTTGCATGTGTTTAACAACATTACATTTATGCATTGACAAATGACAGGCCAATGCATATTTACATTGATAATAAGATGTAAAAGTACATCAATAAAAATAAGTAAATTTGCATTTACGTAGGCTTTTGATAAAAAAAAAAGCATATGCTTTATTAGAATTAATGTTTGCTTCCATTACAACTAAAAGTCTGTTTGGTAAGAAGGTAAATTTGTCAGTGCAAAACTAACCCAGCTTTGCAATTTATATGAACCGTTTTACGCTTTACATATTTGCGTTGTTTACAAACGCAATCTAAGGATAAATTACAGACACCTACCCTCTACGGGGTCATGAAACTTAGCCCCCTGAACTTCGTTTTGAGACAAAGGCCCTTTTTAGATTTTGTAAGTACTTAAATTACCAGATTATCCCTTCAAGATTATATTGGGCCGACAACAACAATCGTGAAAACTATGAAAATATTCATCCTAAAGTGTTCAATATGAACTGCTTGTTCAATAACACTCCATAGAGGGCATGATTCACCACCAACCTACCTTTATTAAGAGAGGAATTCAACCATGCTGTATTCACTAATATTGGTTGTATGTTATATCGAGACCTCAATCAATCACGTTTAAACTATGTTTAATTTTCATTTTTAACAAAGTATATTTTCATGTTTAATAATGTGTACTTGCTATTATGTTCAACCAACTGTACAAAGTGTAGTGGATGCACCATAAAATTTTCCTTGAGAGAAACACATAAAAATTAGCGTTTTATAAAAACTAAGGACAAGATGGTCTTAAAAATAACCAACGTTTTTGAACCATCATTGACCCGGTCGGTCGGACCATTCGGCCCAGAAACCATCCAAGCAACCGGTTCCGTTTCACCCCTGTCCTGTTCTTGGGTAAAAAATCATTGACTTCGTCAGAAAATCGCTGACATGGGCGGTCGAACCGTTGATTCGTTTGACCCAGACAGTGGTTCGTGGTTTAAGAAATTACAGAGAGAGGAGAAACTCTGACTCTCTGAGTCTGAGATCTGATATCCACAGAGAAGAAGAAGAAGAAGAAGAAGAAGAAGAAGAAGAAGAAGAAGAAGAAGAAGAAGATGTTGCAGATTTTTCTCAGATCTGAGAAAAAAATGAAAAATCGATCTCAGATATGAGATCCGAGAACTTGTACCTCAGATCTTAGATCTGTCATCCACGCTGGTACTGCCATTGCTGTCGCCGGTGAACATTAAATGATTCTCCTCCTCTTCCTTCTTCTTCCCCCTTTCTTTCCTTCCTTTTCTTTCTCCCCTTTTCCTTTTTTTTTTCTCCTTCATTTCTTTCCTTCTTTTCTTCTTTCTTAGCCGACAAAAACTCTCTTCTCCACTTCTGTTTTCTCATATATAAGTACATATCTACTTGCTAATTTTCCCTAATGCAAACCGTCCGAACCAATCGACCCGGATGGTCGAACCGCTGACCCGAAAACCGGTAGTCAGAACGGTTCCATTTCCGAGTCAGTTTTTAAAACCTTGAAAATAACATAAGAATAGTTAGAATTTTTTTAGCCCCAAAATTTACTCCACGTGGAGGCAACCACCTTAAAATTTATCAACCATTATCAAAAGTAAAAACAACTATAACAGGGGAGGACTTAGCCCACTTTGCCCCAAATCCAAATTTCAAATCTCTCAACCTTAACCTCTCAGCCCAGCCCACAAGAAAATCCACGAATGGATTATCTAACTCTTAAATTGGGTAGACCTATAAAATCTTCAAAAATTAACTTTCTTACCTGATCTGGGATATGTGAAATAGTGTTGAAGCTAGTGAATCCTTCCAACAACCCACCCATTTTAGTTAAATAGTCTATTGGTCTATTCACTTCATGATACACATGCTTTATTGAGTAAAAGCAAGAGTCAAGGAGCTGAATACTCCATGGAATAAAGGTTGAGTTGAAAAGGCTTGCCACTGTAGAATTATCGCATTCAACCTCGATATTAAGATAACAATGTTGAATACATATATTAATTCCATCCCAAAGAACTTTAATTTCCGCTTGAAGAAAAATACAAATACCAAATGGGCTTGAGAAAGCTTTGAGAAACCTGCCCTCATTGTCACGAATCAAAACTCCCCCACTTCCTATAACCCTAACTATTAGAATAGTTAGGGGGGTTTTAAAAATGCATAAACCCACACGTAACAGTCACATGGGAATATTTTAACTGAGAATTTGATGGAATGGTAACTGGCTAAAAGCGGAGGGCAAAGTGCTGAAATTAGAATTTATAAGTACTGGCCACTGGGTGGTCTTTATTAGAGAACAAAGTTCAGACTTCAAGGGCAAATTTTTTGTTTTAATCTTTTGATTATGATATTTTTGTTAGGGTAAACATCACATTAAATAATAGCAATTAAGACTAATAAATTCAATAAACTCCTGTTATACTACATGTCCATGACCAAAATAATACATATCCTATGGTACAATCTATACATATCCATACTTTGAACTCGGCTCAGTTTCAACCGAGCTCGAGCCCAATTCAGCGGCTCAATTATTAAACGAACTGAGCTCGAGCCTACTAGAGCTCGACTTGTGAGGCTCACGAACTGACTCAAATTTATATATAATATATATAATAAAAATATTATAATTCTTAAATTTTTAAATATAAATCAAAATTTATATATATAATTTTTATTTTTATAAAATATTTTTTCTAAATATTTTATATTAAAATATATAATAAAATATTTTTATAAAATATAAAACGAGCCGAACCGAGCCAAGCTCGAGCTTATGAACTCTTGACTCGAGCCGAGCTCGAGCTCAAGGTTCTGGCTCGAACCAAGCTCGAGCTTTATAGAATAGTCTTGAGTCGAGCTCGAGCCTGGTACTATTCGGCTCGGCTCGACTTGAATCCACCCCTACTTTGAACCTTGGTACAAGGTGTTAGACGGTGTATGCCTTTAACTCCAATCAGAATGATGTACATTATGACATTTAATGCAAATGAATAAAGTACATATTTGATTCTTGTTATCATGGTGTGTTTCTGTGTAATACCCTTAAACTGGACACAAATGAGACTCGTGTTAGTTTAGAATCTTCACAGCCGTTGAATAGATCTGGGGAGATTTATCCTGCCAAGGTTGACACTGATGTGTCGCCAAGTTGGTTGGGGTGGCTTGTCTCAGCTGCCAAGGTGAGACCTAAGGTACATGCAGTGTGGGTTTTCTTGAAACCCTGAACCGGACCTGAATTCTAATATTGCCCTGGACCTTGGAGATAGATGGGCAAAAACTGAAATGTTACACCTGACCCCTAGACTCGATTATGATATTGCACTAGGTGTCAGATTGAGTTGTCTTTGATATGCCAATCGGTGAGGTCCTTAAAGGGGGTCAAAACTTGGGTATGTTGGGACAATCTGATAATTCATCTGAGTGGGTGATCATAGTGACAAGATCAGCCCCTTTGTTGGACAAAGTGAAATGATTGGGGATGCACTCTCTCTGATGGAAACCAAAACTGCTAGTAGTTGATTTCAACCGTTGAAATTTGTTTTGCAAAATATATTTATATAGAGATATACATATATAAACCTTTTGTTTTGCAAAAGGTTTTAATTCCCGAGATCCATGTGAGTAGAGAGTGCAACACTATACCTTGCAGCTCAGGGAGAGGTCCTCTCTTGTCGGGTAGTGTTTGATCATTATGGGCTGAGTGGTTAAGTGTAAGACCATTGAGGGTAATGCCTGATGGGCTAATCTTGCATCTGCCCATAGTCCTTGGGTTTTTATAAGGTGGCTTGACCCAAGGACCATTTAGTGTAAATGTTGGGCCCATTAAGAGCCCATGGTGATGGACTCAGGGGTTCACTATCTCCTACAGTGAATTCGGCCAGGCCTTGTAACAGAGGCTGGGCTGAACCCATGTGGCTGATGTGTAGATGAATGTTTGGGTCCCATGCCATACAAGGATATCCAATTGGGCAACAGTTTGGAGGGTAAGTGAGCAGATGGACTTAATGGGCCTAAAGCCCAATTCAAACTGGCTTAATTAGATTAATTAAAGAGGGGCGGTTTTGAGATCTAGATCAATAGATAGGATAAGGGATTGTCCCTATCCACTCAGAGAGTCCAGATCAAAATAGAGATTTAGATCTGGAAACTCCTAATTAGATTAGGAGGGTTGATCTTTATCTGCAGATAAGATAAGGGGTTATTCTTATCTTTTAAAGAGAGTGCAGATCCAAATAAAAGATTTGGATTAGGAAATTCCTAATGGGATTAGGAGAACCTCTCTTTAAGGCTATAAATAGAGGAGCAGGGTGAACCTCCAGTTCATCATTCATTCTATTGATTTAAGAGAGAAGATAGCATACAGTTGGATTGCCTCTATCTTCTGCTCTTGCTCTCTCCTGCTATTGCTGACATAACTAGTTCGATCTCCACTCTGGGAGCGATCAAGAAAGTGTTCTTGATATCATCTTTTGGCAGAAAAGGTGATTTGAAGTCGTGCTCACTCGCCCCCCATCAGATTCTTGCTGAAGAATCAAGTTCTTGCTGAAGAGCCATCCTATTGATTCTGCTTCATCTTGCACCTGTCATCTTCGGTGGAAGTAGTCTTTGGATTCATCTTTGGGTGTGAACACCTTTACAGGAGGTTACTATTACTTCGTATCAGGTATAACCCTCCACTCCCTTTTGGTTTCATATTTGGTTTGGGTTCAAGATTGATCATTGAAAATGCAGTTTTCTAAAACAGAGAATGTCATTCCCACATGGGAGAGAGAGAATTTTTTGAAATTTCTCTCAATCTACCTGTAGGGTTTGGCCATCCATATGATGGATCTCTCATCCCTTCACAAGGTGGGTGTCTGTATAATTTATCTTGATGTACATTTTGCATAGAATCATTTTCATTGGTACTGGATTGGATTGGACCTGGTTCATTTGCAATGGATTTATATTGGATTGGGTTGGATTGAACCAATATCTAGTTCATTGTTGGAAGATAAGAATACAGGTGTCGATGGACCAGGTTCGGATTGGAACCAATCTAAATTAAAATCAATTTGAACAGATTGGACAGTCCGGACATTGAATTGGACTGAGTCGAAAATGGTTCGAACTTAGTCCATCTATAATGGACTCATATTGTGCCGGATTGCATTAGACCAAATCTGGTCCAGTTGACACCCCTACCCACAAGTCATCCACCCTGATTTTCTAAATCAAGGCTCTATTTTGAGAGATAGCAGAGTCCATGTGATGGGGAAGCCCCATCTTGGCCAGCAGAGAAGATAGCATGTTGTGGCCTCTCTGTATACATGATTGAACAACAGTCTTCTTCTGCTAGCTCTTACCAATTCTTGAATATCATTGAAGATGAATCTTGTCGTCCATGGAGGGAAAGGGAACTTCATTAATGTTGATGCATCTGATAGTGAGCAGGGAATTTGCCCTTGATGATGACATCCTTGGAGGTTTTACACACTCTATATATTTGCATTTGTACTACTTTCAAATATAAATATGGCTCAATTTAGAAAAAGTACAAATGCAAATATATGCAATACAAATACAAGGTTTGAGAATACAAAATAATACAAAATATAAAATTTTGCACTGCACATTTGTTTAGCAAAAACATAAATGATTCTACGAAAGCAATTCCTGACCACCCGAGCAATGATACTAATCTATCATGTAAAATTGATGAGGATGGAGATTGTACTTAGTACATTAAAAGAACTGAATTTTCAACATTTAAATTGTAACTGTTGCCTCTTATGTATACGGGATTTTTAATCCAGATTCTATATATACAAGATTTAATTTTAATCCAAGTCTATAATAGTCTTGAGGTGTAATATTTACAGCTAAAGTATGCAAATTTTACAACCCTATAGTTCTTTTAAAGTGATCATACCACAAAACATGTTTCTGAACTATAGAATTGCTCTTAATATAAATAATATTTTTTGGAAAGTAGTTTCACTTTTGTTCTTTTGCCAACAAGAATAATGTCACTGAAATTTCACAAAAAAAAATCAATTTAACCAAGACCAAAGTTTCATAATGTATCGGCTCATATTGACCGATATGGATCGTATCAGTAGATCACAGACACTAAATAAACCGACTGAGAGGTGGTTCATTAGTATGTTAGTTGGATCGTATCAGTAGATCACAGACACTTTCATTATATTTTCTATATAATGAAAGTATTAGAGAACAAAGATCTATTCAGGAACCTCACCTAGCTAACAGCTTAAGCTTTTAGGTTGAATGACTTTTTGGAAAGGTAACAGAATCTGTTTGACTAAGTGGTCTAATGTTCAATTTTCATGGACCCTGTTATAATCAATTAAATTTTAGTACAAGATATGAATGGGTATGCATTTATCCATGCTTAAATCCAATGGGTTTTCATGTGAGAGGACATATTAGAGAATAAAAACTTATTCAGGGACCTAAGATAAGAGCTTAAGCTTTTAGAATGGACGATTCCTTGAGAAAAAGAAAGAAAAGGAGTCAACTTCATTATCTTTAATGTAACATCTCAAGTAAGACCATATAGCGTAATGCATGACCCACCATTAAATCAAATGTCTATGCACTTGGTACAGTCGTGGTGAGAAAAGAAAAGGAGAGATATAAATCTTTAAATGCATATATTCTAGTGTAGAAGCTTAGAATTTAAAAATACAAAGTGGCTCATGACTATGATCTCTTCGATTGTGACTTTGCTTTGAGCGGGTGGCAAAAGGCTTGTCTTAACTAAGGCTGTATTTGGTTTGAAGTTTTTCCTTCCTTTCCCAAGCTTTTCCTCCAAGGCAAACACAGCCTAAAAGAATACACAGCGTGGAATTGCTTTTTGAGTCTTTTTTCAATATAACCTGATCTCCATCTCACTTTTCTAGTTGGCTACATGCCAAAGACCAAGTGACCAACCACTCGGAAGCTATGTAGAAGCAGGGAGCAAGGTTCCCATTGAGAGTCTTCAAGTCTTAATTAACTAGCAAATTTGTCTTTCTTGAGCGTTTTATATGTGAGTTATGGCAAATATGGAGTCATTTTAAATAATGAGAAGGCCAAATATATAGAATGACAGAATTGTTGTTATACATGAGAAGCATGACTTTAAATTTCACAGGTGTTTTGCTTTTCATAAGCTACACCGAAATGTTAAAATGAATAAAATTTGAAATATTTTTATTTGTGGTAATATTTTGTAATATTCTAAAATAGCTGAAATTTCAAATTTTAAATTTCACAGGTCTCTTGTTGATTGTAGCAAAGACTTAGATCAAATCCCATTGCCATCAGGGCTAGAGGGGTATGACCATGGGGGATGGGGTACCTCCATTATAGAGCCCTGATCATGAAGAAAAAAATGGAACTGAAAAATCTTGGACGGTGTTTGCCAATGTGAAGTGTGCACGATTTAGTGGGCATTCTACAACATTAACGGTTTTTCTTGTTGCCAGTTCCGAAAACAAATCAGAATCATCTCATTTGAAAACAGATGGTTTCTGAAAACAAAAACACAAAATTATGTTCTTGCTTGTAAACTAAAACCATAAACATATTGTTGAATGTTGAGTTCTAGTTGTAAAAATTTGTTTTCATTTGATTATTTAATATCATATTTTATAAATCATATAATTTTTATATAACAAAATTTCTTTTTCTTTTTAATTTTAAAAAACAATTATTTTGATGGAGCATTCCCTGAAGGATGATACTTATTATTGAATTATTTACAACATTATCACCACTTGCGGGGCACTTGTTGAGAGTTTTAACCTTCCTTGTTGTGTAGTCCTTTAGAATATATATATATATATATATATATCAAAAGAAACCTAACCATAAAAAAACATATCTTCTGAAAACAAAACTATTTTTATTTCCTTTCAAAACAAAAAATAGAGTTCAAGAATGACTTTGTTTTTCTGATGTGGTGATTTGAAAAATATATGAAAATAAAAATATTCATGTTATAGAAAACCCCTTTATTTCTTATTTTTTAAACGAAAACAAATAAACATATAACAACCCTTTTAAGTTTCAAATTTTTAAAAGCCTTTAATCCATAGTTATACCATAATATGTCTATTTTATAAACAAAGGTACATGTTTCGACAATTTCTTTGAATCTAAGTTCATAACAAGTAAAAGAAGAAACAGCAAAGTTGGAGCTGGCAGCCCATTCCGATTTGCTGTATATTGCTTTTGGACCAAGTATGAAGCTTCCTTCCTCTGATTGTCAATGGGTTGGATCAGGACCGGGTCTGGGCAGACTTGGACCCAACCCATTAAAGAAACCCAGACCTAGATCTTTTGGGACAAGTATTAGACGCAGAACCAAGCTTGTTTTAATTGGGTTTATTAGATCTAACCTGATAAGACCTGATTATACTTGATAAGCCTTTAATGTTTTACATTTTGACAGCAAACTTATTAATTCTCTTACTTTCTCTTTGCAAAATATCTTAGATATTAATCCCCATAAAATGATACTTTTAGACATGTTATATGAAATTGTCATATGTAAACTATAACAAACATGCTCTTTGGCTGCAGCTATCTTCTGAGGATAGCTTACGAGCCTTAGATGTCCATGTAGACTTTACTGGTTGAATGAATCTAAGGCGTTGTTTGATAACAGCTGAAGATGTTTAATTAAAAAGGTTATCATTTTATCTTTTAAGTTGTTTTTGGTTGCGGTGCAATTTTATTTGCGTATAGAAGTGTAAATGAAAAAAAAAATGCAATTTTTGGTTTAATTTTGTTTTGGATTTTATTTGATTTCATTTGTGATGCAATCAAACAAAGTAAGGTACATTACAAAAAAAAAAAAAAAAACCAAAATTTGCACCCAAAGCATTTACACTGCCATAGTCTTGCATCAGTGCAAATAAGTTTACACTACAACCAAATACAGCCTTAGTGAGTAATTAGGAATGTTATAAGCTCCTTAACAGCTGAAATTGAAGTTGGATAGTGTTGGGGTGTCAATTGGATTAGATTTGGTCCAATCCAATCCAGTCCAATGTGAGTCCATTACAAATGGACCAGGTCCAATCCAATCCAATTAATATTTTGGACCATTTTGGACTAATCCAATTCAATGTATGGATTGTCCAATCTGTTAAAAATTGTTTTAATTTAGATTGATTTTAACCCAAACCTGGTGGTCCATTGACACATATATTCTTATCTTCTATCAATAGACTAGATATTGTCTCAATCCAACCCAATCCAATATAAATTCATTATGGATGTAATAGGTCCAATTCAATCCAATAAATACTTTGGACCGTTAAGTCTGGACTGGTCCAATTCATTATGTCTTGTTGGTCCATCTAATTTGATTTTGGATTGGACGGGGCCCAATCCAAAACCAGTCCATTGACACCCCTGGTTGGGAATAAAGGACTCCAATCAATCAATCAAGATAATCAACAAAAACAATATTGAGGCTGTGTTTGGTTGCAATGCAAACAAAATTTGTATTTATGCAAAACTATGATAATACAAATAATTTGAGTGTAACTTCTGACCTATTTTTCTTTTAAATTTTAGCTTATTTGTTTAAATTTTAGCTTATTTGTTTGAATGCAGTACAAATGAAGTAAATTAAGACATGAAACAGAATAAAATAAAAACCAAAACAAAATTAAACCAGAATTTATATTTTTCTTTCATTTACATTCCCATGCATTTGTGCTAATGCAAATAAAATTGTATTGCAATTAACCAATCGCAGCCTAAAGAACAAACCTAAAAATAAATAAATACACACAAGATTTACATGGTTTAACACTCTTTTCCTACAACCAAGGAGAGATGGCAAAACTTTTACCATATGGGAGTAATTAAGTACAATTGAAAAGACTCACTTGAATTGAACAAACCCAATTCTAAATCTCTTGAATACCCTCTCACATAGATCCCAACGAATTAATCTCTCAGAGAAAAAAAAAGCGTAAACTACAAAAACCTTCCCTAAAGTTTTTAACAATTATAAAAACCTCCCCTCTAGTTTCATTTTAATAAATACCTCCCTTGGAACCCCCGACTGGATCTAGCAGAAGATCAGCTGGATTGACGAGATTAACCCCTGGCGTGTAACCGATAGAGCTGAAACATTCGAGTGCCCAAGACGCGCTGCCATTGTATATTGGGCATCCATCTGATAACACCACCAGCTTATCAAACATCCGGTACAGCTGGCTCGATGGCTGATGTATCGTTATCACCACTGTTCTTCCGCCTCTTGCGAGCCCCTGCAATATTGCCACGATACGCTGAGCGGTGGTGGACTCGAGCCCCGATGTGGGTTCATCCAGCAACAACAGACTCGGGTTCACCAACATCTCTTGCCCGATACTGACTCGCTTGTAGTTGATGCTACCGTAGAACTTCCCCGATGTAGGTTAGCGTCTCCAGCACGGTGAGGTGGGGATACAGTATGCCATCTTGTGACATAAACCCAATCTTGCGCTTTATGGAGCCGGAGAAGGTCTTCCCATTGTAAGTGATGCTGCCGGAGAACTTCCCTGGAAGCCTGCCTGCCAGGGCTGTCAAGAGTGTCGTTTTCCCGCTGCCGGATGGGCCGAGCGTTGCTAGGAGGTCGCCTGGTCGGACAACCCCAGTAACGCCATTGAGTATGGTGCGCTCAGTAGGCTTGGGTTCCGGTGTAGAAAACCAACACCGATCGGACTTCTTCAAATTTATATTGTAATTCACACCTTCAAACCATAAAGAACGAATGCATGTACGGCGAAATTAAAATTCAACGATCCATATTTAACTTGAGAGCATGAAGAGCATAAGATTCATCTGATTACCTTGAGTGTGATAGGGCACAACGACCCACGTAGTAGCGAGCACTGGCCACCCATGGCTGCTTGCAGCTACTCAGGCATCTGATCCTCAAAAGATGGGCTGACATTACTGGACAAAGCAGGCAACTCAGAGCGTGGCATGCCTATGATATTGTCCGAGCTGCGGTTCACAGCGGGGACATTATTGTTAGACCCATTAGTACTGATTCCGGGCTCTTGCTCACGGGGACACATCATCTTTTCTAGAATAGTTTAGAGAGAAGGTGACCGAGAAAACAAATTAAATGGGTTTGGAAGACAAAGATGAAGTAAGGTTCCAACCCTTTATATATGCAGATAGACGGAGAGAGAGAAAGACGTTTTAGAGGTCGTGGACGTTTCAACTCTTCCAAACCATTGCAAACAACAAGTAGGAGGCCAAACGTCTTCTTTATTGCGAAAAAAACGAAGACTTAACAAAAAAAAGTAAAAACACTCAAAAAACTAATCGGGTCGGCGCATGACCCATCTGATAGTTCGGGCAAAGAAGACGACCTACACAGGTCAATTAGACCTGTTTTCGAAAAGCTTGAATACGAAATGATGGGTCCAGCCGATCCGGTCCGTACAACTAAACTCGTGCATCATATGAGTCAAATCCAAGTATTACACGGGTTGCTTAAAAGGGTAGAATGGGTATTTGGAAGAAACTGTTACGTCAGTTTAACGTTTTCCACCTGGGAAGGTGACGAAAGGGAGGTTTTTGTCAAATTTCTCAAAGGTCAGGGAGGTATTTATTAAAATGAAATCACAGGGAAAGTTTTTATGATTGTCAGAAACTTCAGGGGTGAACTTTTGCATTAAGATCTTGATAGTTTGAACATCGTTTGGTTAAGGTGTGTTTTTTTGCACAAAGACAAGTTGAAAAAAACCAAAAATCTTCATTTGGGGCTTCTCGAAAATTGCCCAAAACAGGCTTTTCCCAACCATGCAAACGGGAAAAGACAAAAATGCAGGTTGCCGGGCTTCTAAACTATCGAACCCCATGCAAAAAATGCACCAAACAGGGCCTAAGTCTTTCAATTTGGCACTTAGCCGTTATCAAATAGCCCCTAAGACTATTGTTTTTATTTTTTTTATTTTAAACGTTCCAGACCCTATGTAATGTGGTTATGTGGGGTTGAGTTTATTGGATTGTGACAGCCCTACTCAAGGGGAAATGCTATACTGGGATTAGGGGATTTATCATTTTGGGTAAACCCACCTATTCTGGTATATCTTGGTTCAGCGATCAAGTCATCAATTCTTGCCTTTTCCATTTTTCCCTTTCCCCCAAGTTTTCTTATCAAATATATCCAAACTCAAGTCCGTTCATCCTATCATTTCTTCAGGACTCCAAAATAATCAATGCATGATGAAGGGTTAGAGGGTTCCTTGCATTAGTTTTTGAGATGCAAATGTTGATTACAAACAAATAAATGAAAAATTGAATCAATACAAAATTTGTACCTGATTTAGATTTGCACTACAAATAAACAGAGCCAAAAAGTATGTATGTAAGGTAGGGATGCTTTTATAAGGTATACAATTCAAATAATTTACATGGCATTGGATACATTCATTAATATTGGTTTCACATTAAATTTAATCTCAACCAATCACAATAAAAATTGCACTCTTCATTGTTTTACATTTCACAAAATATACTTTCATGTTTAACATAGTTACCATCACATTCAAATGAATCATGTATTTTGCCGATGCATCATAGATTTCGCGCCACAAAAGATATTAAGGGGACATATTATTAATTCACAATTAATACTTCCACGTTCCAACCATGCATCTCCACTGTTGGTCTGAAATACATTATAGATCCCACATGGCTTCAAGCTAGCTCACCTTTCACTGTGATATTCCAGATTAACCGCATTGTGTTCATGCTTTATTCTTCAAACATTAAGATTTCTGAATACAGATTGTCTACATTTCTATTCCATGGCTTGTTGTATTACTTATTTGTATTAATCATGCCTGAGGTTCTTTTGGAGAATTAATGTCTTCTGCAATTAAATTGGTCCCAACAATCCACCATTGGAAACTCTTCATTAGACCTAAAGTCAACATGAAATCTAAATGCATTTGGACAGTTCTATTTAATTCTTGAAATACTTCACATAATGAAGAAGTGTATGCTTGAAAGTCAATTCATTGTGCTGACTTTACGTGTAAGGACTCTCTTAAAATCTATCTGGAAAACTATTGTGACTGAAAGGAGTAACAAATGCAGTCCCCTGTTATTTCATACTTGCCCTTGTAAAAACCATGGAAACACTACGTTTTGTTTGGATAGTTGACCGTTTTCTAGCATGAAAAGTAAAAATTGCAGATAAAAGTACTTCCGTATCTGGATGCTGTTGCTTTCTGAAACAATGAAAACATGAAGTGCAAAAAGTCACTGCACTGATGTGAAAGCAAATTTGTTCAAATAGACAATGGAAACCCTCAAGCCTGGAAAAAATC
This sequence comes from Nelumbo lutea, assembly GCF_056320005.1. NCBI lineage: Eukaryota > Viridiplantae > Streptophyta > Magnoliopsida > Proteales > Nelumbonaceae > Nelumbo > Nelumbo lutea. The sequence goes on along the minus strand of NC_142685.1, from coordinate 64,783,261 downwards.
TAATGTAAACTTTCCTTCCACTGTGCTCTCATTTTAACTACAAAAAGTAAAAAACAGTTGAACAAAACAATTCAGTACAAAAAAAATGTATTCTTACTGAAATGCCGGGGTTTGACAAAAGCCCAACCCAAGCCCACCCAATCTGCACCCTTACCGAAATGACTACAAAACTGAATCAGAGCGCAATTTTGCTTCCCTTGTGCTGTTGTGCATTTGCACTTTTACCAGACTTCTAGAACGTGCTGATGTGTTTTTGTTGAAATTGATAGGTGGGCTGTTCTGGAAATCATACTTTCATAGCAAAACTATTTAGACAGTATAAAATACAAAGTAAAAGCCTAAGAGCATGTTTTTGTCTTGCTTTAAAAATACAAAAGCATGCAGTATTATAGATCTAATCTTGGGATTTTCTTAATATAGAAAAGGTGCAAATCTAAAATAGATACAAATTTTACGCCTAATTCAATTCACAACATATTACAGTTATACACCTAAATGCAAAATTTGCACTTTTTTATCCCAAAAGCTGACGCGAAGTTTGCTTCAGCTTCTTCCTACATTCAATTCTTACGAGACACCCTTTTTTTTATTCCTCCCAAACAAATTGAACAAAAATTTGCACTGAGCCCATTTGCACTCCCATGCATCTACTGCAACAGAAAAGGAGGCTGAATTAAAATCTTGAGTTGAAGGACTCAGTAGACAGGCCACATGCATGGGCATGTTTGTGGCCCCCATAACTTGCCACGTGGCTCATGTCTCCCATGTTTCGAGTGAGACAAGCTAAGGAATGGTCTTACATAGTTTAGCTAATCATCTGATCCAAATACAAGCAGAAGCAAAAGATTGTAGCCCTCTGATCTTATTGGATTTAGAGCAATTGAACGGGTGGCAGTCACCAATCCTTTTCAACTACATATTTGCTTTCGTCTTCTCTGACTAGGAGTCTACGCGCCTACGATAATACTGTAGGTCAGTAACCACAGCAACAACTGTTAGAAGATCCGGATCCAACGGTTTCTGAATGTAGCCAAACCATCGCGACTCCAGCTATATAAATACAAACCAGAGTAGGAGGCGCCGTCCCAAAGGAAACCACCACGAATAAATATAAACATAAAGTCAAGTTTGCAGCCAAGAAAATCTCAACCTAATTCTCCCACTAAATTCCCTCCTCTCTGCATTCATCCCCCTCTCTCTCTCTCGCTCGCTCGGAATTCGATGCCTCAGGGCGATCTTGAAACGCTAGTTTGCGGTGGAGGTGGCGGCGACGGAAAAATCGCCTGTGAAACGCTCATCGGTGACCACCGTCCGCCGGAAAACAAGGATCATCTGGAGGATCCACCAGACCAACCAGCCGAGTCTTTTTGGCTATCGAAGGATCAGGAGCTTGACTGGTTCGACCAGAACGTTTTCTACGAGCGTAAGGATTCTAAGAAAGGTATCTCCAACAACAACAACAGCCACAGTTCCAACTTAAATCAGAGTCTCAATTCCAATTTCAGCTCTCAGCGGTACTCTTTGAATTTGAAATCCAAAGCATCGATCATCGGCTTGCCTAAGCCACAGAAGTCCTGCTATGCCGACTGCAGGTTCCGCAGGAGTTGCCGCGCGTCCAACGCCCGGTTGTTCCCCAAGAAAATCGACTCGGCCTCGGGAAAACCGGCCGCCCCGGTTTCCGAACCGTCGTCGCCGAGAGTCTCGTGTATAGGGAGGGTCAGGTCGAAGAAGGACAGGAGCCGTCATCGCGGGAGAAACGGCCGACGCTCTGCGGAGAAGGCCGAGAAGACCGCAGCAACAGCTCCTGTAACACCAAAATCAAAACGGGAGAAAACAGGGATTTGGGCGAGCTTGAAGGCGATATTCCGGTCGGGTTGCAAAGCACAGCAAGCCGTTAAAATCGACGAGCAACCAATATTCTCACCGGCACAAGAGAGTGTCTCGTCGATCCCGTTTAAGTCTCCGGCGAGTATAACAGCGTCAGAGATAGAGCCACCACCTCCGGGACTGGCAGGGTTGAAGAGGTTTGCATCGGGTCGGAGATCCGAAACGTGGATCGCTGATGACCTGGATGAATCGTTCGGCCGTGATAGTATATGGCAACGACGAAACCTAGACCCACCCAAGGAGCTTGATTGCCGTCGAAAGTGGGGGGTTGTGGGACCCGCTTCCGTCTGATTACGCGGCAGCAGCGTCGGATGAAAGATTTGCTCTGTAGTCTGTAAATATAAACGGGGAAACTAGTGTAAGAGGAGATGATTCAGTGAGTGTGCATTACGCATGCGTATCATCTTCTTTTAATCTCTTCATAAGTCATTCATTCTGCAATCAAGTTTTCTAAATCTGCCAAGGAATTGCAAATCTCTTGCAGGAATGATTGTAATTCCATCCATGAATTTGGATGGATTTGCTCATCTGGACTTTGTAAGAAGTGTTGTAGGAATCGGGTCGGATCAGGCTGGACGGTCTGGACCGTGAAAGCCAAGACCTGGGTGCTGATTAAATGACAGAATGATAGTTTTCACTTTTCACGAGTTGAATGGGTTTAGAACTATAACTGTGACTCCTTGAACATTCCGGTTCTTTTGTTCGATCTGAGTCTTATGACATTAAAAAAAAAAAAATTATAATGGAGGTGTCTAAAGTCTAAATTAAGTCCGGATCAGTTGCTCAGAGACTGAAACTAACCTCACAACATCTCCCGCATTTTGTATGGAGATATTCTCAATACACGGTTGAATAGGGCTGTAAGATCGGTGTGGGATGCACTATTTGAGGAGCAAATCACGATTCATCTAAACCGGTAAATCAACTCACGTGTAGGACTTTGATTAGAGAATTTTAGGTGTGAAGGCAGCTATGGCTTGTTCTTGTTGTGGTTGCAGTCAAAGAAGGAAACGTTAGTGTTCACATTTGGTGAGGAAAAGAGCGACTCCCAACTTACATTGGTGTTGATAGAAAGTGAGGGGAAGTGCAAATCACTCTCTTGGGAAGTAAGTGAATAGGGTTCATTGGCAATTAAGTCAAGGTTTGTTGCAATATCATTTTCCATGAGGAATGCCTGGGAGACTGATTGATTTGAATAGAAGTAATAAGAAGTGATTTTACTGTATATAATTTAACCAGTGAATGTGAATAAAATAGAATTACAAAATAAGTTTTATGTAACCAACTATGCATAATTAGGATGTGACTTATGCATAATCAGCCTATTCACCTAGTCCAAAATCCAAATGCTCATGTCATGGCTATGACTATGCTTAATAATAAATGAGTAGTAGGTATAGACTAAATCATATTACATAAAACATTAGTGTGTTCATTCGTGATTAATTATCTAACTAGAAACAGAAATAGAGGATTTTACCTTACCCCTCTTTTGAATGATTTCTTTTCCTTGCTCTTGTAAAACTAAGAGCGATTTGCATCTTCAATCTGGTGCCTGTTATGTACTGTATCTGTGATGGGATTTGCCAATTGAAGTGATTTCTGCATGAAACTATTTGTCATTTTATATAGACATGAATCCATCAAAGGATCTACCATCAAGACTGTACAGAGAAAGCGAGGGACGAGGAAGTAGATAAAGAGAGGATTTGGATTAGAATATATTAGAGAAAATTCTTGATTAATATTCTATACTTTGTGGCTAGTGATACTTTAGTCCCTAAATTTTAAAATGTGATAATTCAATACCTGAATTTTTAAAACATTTCAATTCAGTACTTGCCATTAACCAACTGTTAACCAGTCATTAAGTGGCATTTGAAAAAGACAAAAATATTTTTTCAGTGTCATTTAATTTTTTTTATAAACCATCTAATTGTTGACAAAAAATTAATAGTCCCAAATCCTTGTCTCCTATTCAAGAAAGTTGGGGTCATGTATCAGTTGACATTATAGTGACTCCAACTTTTTTAAATATAAGAGTCAATGATTTGGGACTGTTAATTTTTTGTCAATGTTTAGATGGTTGATAAAGAAAATTAGATGACACTCAAGGATATTTAGTCTTTTTCAAATGTCACATGGCTGATTAACAATAATGACTGATTAATAGCAGGTACTAAATTGACAAATTTAAAAAAATTTGGAAACCAAAATTCCACTAAGTGCAAAGTACAAGATACTAATAAAAGATTTTCCAAATATATTAATACATCCAATATAAATATTAAAATTTGATTTTAATCAGAATAATCGAATTAAAATTCTAATTAACTTGGTTTCGATTTATTCAATTACATTTTTTGACCGAATAAACCAAATGCTTATCCCTACATGAAGTAATATAGCCCATTTTTTATTTTTTAAATAGATTGCTGATGAGAGAACCCCGAAACCTGTGGAGCCAATGATAATCTGATTACACGTCCATGTTCAGGTTTTTGGGCAACATCTATCTATCTATATATATATATATATATAAAGTTTTTATCTATATTTGGATTTTGGATTTTAATTTTGAAAAAAAAAAATAGTAGGAATAAGTTTCTGAAAACAAAAGATGGCTGAGTCCAATTCGCAAATCAGGTGTTCTTGCCATTAATGGGAACCTCCTTTTCTGTTTCATTCATTCCTGCTATTGTGAGATGACTACACATCCATCTTCCCAATAGGGATAATCCGGTCTCAACATGTACAAGGACGGCAACTCTCACCCTACCTAGATTCTTGATGTGACGTTTTTGTGTTAGTAATACCTAGGGCTGTTCATGACAAGATTCAAATCAATCAAACCGATTAACTCGGTTTGACCTAATCCGAATTGGTAGGTTTTCTTTATCATTGGTTGGTTTCGAGTTGTAAAAATTGGTAAATGGAATCGAGTTATATAACTACTTATTATTTATTAGTTATTACTTAATTATGTTGTCTATATCCTAGTTATAACTTAACTTAGTTCCCAATTTTCTCTTTAGGAATGCCATTAATGGCAAGCATTACAAGGCAATGAATCCTTAGTCCTATACTCTACACCTTTACTCCTTTAGAAATATTAGCTTGATAGCTTTTTGCATTTTTTTGGAAAGATTTAAATAAATGATCTCTACTTTCTAAGGTCTTTTACACCAAATAGGCAATGACAAATATGTATTTTTTTCTTAGATTAGAAGTTTTCTTCCAATTTCCAAATTTCATTCTTCTTTCTCTTACTCTCTTTGGCTCTTCTTTTCTTAGTATTGGCATTGATTTGAACTTCAATTACCTCTTTTCTTGAGACTCCGGATCTCCTGCCCACAAGAACTCTACCCACACCTACCCACAATACACTACCCTCGTGAATTGGGAACATCTCCCCGTGCATAATATTATGCAGAGGATGAGATATTCTCCATTTGTGGTTGCAATAAAAGTGGGCAGAGTTCTCATGGGCAGGAGATCTGGACTCTTTTCTTGATATTGGATCTTTAAGGCCAAGAGATACTTTGAATATCACAAAATCGACCCAAACCGGTTAGGTTAGTTTTGCTTAGTATAGGGTCTGATGGAGGACGATTTGGCTCAACTCCAAGAACCCAAGACACGCGTGCATGACCTGGCTTGGTGAACAGTCCAGTCTAGCAGCACGATCCCGACTCGGCACGGAGGAAATGCCAAGTCAAAGGCAGTCAACTCGCCGAGGGCTAATACCTCGGTGAGTCAGTCCCCCGCCTAGCTCGGAGAGCCCGGGATCTCCCCTAAGGGACGCCAAGCTTTTACCCACATGGGAAGGAGCACCTCGGTGCTTTGAGGCAAGGACCCATCTCCCCAGAAGCATCCCAGTTTGTGGTAGCTCGGCGAGCCGCATGAGGGAAGGTAGGAAGATCTCCTGCTCGACTGCCGTACCAAAAAAATCTGGTGACAGCAGTCGTGTCCCTCGTCAAGTAGCGTCGTGCCTGCCACCTTTAGAAGGTGTCCTACACCTAATAGACACGTACCCAGTGGTGACGGCCCCGCGCGTGCCACCTCAGCCTTGCCAATAACGGCTGCAACAGGTTGGCAGTGACGATTATACCCGCCCTGTCAGAGGCCAACGGGGAGAGGTAACAGATTTCTGCTATTAGGAGTTTAGCATCAAGGCGGGAGAGGGATTGATCTATGGTACGCGCGCTATCTCCACTCTTAGTCTTCATCTTCCTCCTTGCTTCTCCTACCAAGTACTAACTTAATCATTGGAGTGTTCCCACCGGGTAACTCCCTCCGGGAATTTTCTTCTTCTCAGGTATCTTCCAAGAGCCACGTGAGCGCCAGCTAGGAGTGACCAGATCGCGCTACATCATTTGGCGCCATCTATGGGAAACACTTCGGAAAGCCTTTCTCTAAACTTCCACATCTTTTTACTCTCCAAAAACTTAACTCTCATGGCGTCCTCAAGCAATATCGGATGAAGCATGGAGATGAATAACTCCAGGGAACAACCCCAACTTCCTACTGTCTGCATCGGACAGTTCACCGTCCCCCTCTCAGCGGATGGGATCCCTAGTTTGAACGTACCTCTTGCAGGGGCGCCCGTCGTTGCACCACTCCCTACCACAGTCGGAACAACCTTCACTGAACCCTCGATTGTGCCCCCAGCGGCCAACCCGAACCAGTTGGAAGATTTGGTGTAGTGCATGCGGACCATGCAGGCTAAAATGCAGCAGTTTCAATAGTTTTAGATCTATCAATAGCACGTGCTACACCAGGTCTCCCAGTACCAGTATCAGTAGCAATTCCCTTAGCTGCCCCAACCACAGCATCAGCAGCCGCAGCTCCCTCCACGGCACCTGGCCTCGCAGCAAGCCAGGTCTCGCCACGAGGAGGAGCACCTTTCTCACCAAGGAGAGGCCCCCGAGAACCCTCCTAGGAGCCAAGCCTCCTCCCCTAGTAGATGCGGAAGAACAACCACTCGGGCCTCACCGCGGGCAGTCAGGTCGGGAGGACCCCAGTTCGCCAGGTCCACGTCTCCTCAGCCCTCGAAGCTTGATACCCCGTTCCTAGAGAACCGGTTCGAGATCCTAGCCGCAGGCTCCAAGTAAGATCCCTTCGTCCGCAGCCAGCACCAGTGACCTGAGCTACTTCTGGCACACACCATTCCTGACAGCACGGAGGTGAGCAGCACCAACGTCAAGCCCGCCCACCGCCAAGGGGACAGTCGAAAGAAAAAGGACACAGCTCGGGGGCAAAGCTGGGTCAGTTTTTTCCGACCTCCTGTAGCGGACCGAGCTAATTACACCCCACTGAACACGAAGCAGGCTGAAATCCTGATGTTGATCAAGGATGCCCCGTACGTGAAGTGGCCACCCTGTCTGAGGGGGAATCTCAATGAAAGAAATAAGAATATGTATTGCAATTTTCACAAAGATCACGGTCACAGTACCGAGAGTTGTAAAAACCTCCGCGACGAGATAGACGAGCTCATCCGTCGTGGATATCTAAGAAACTTTGTACAGAATAGTAATAAAATAGGCTGGAAAGGGGAGCACATTAAGAATGCCCACAAGTCCAGCAGCAGGCCGGCCGAGCAACCGGAGAGGCCAGTTCGGGGAACCATCCACATGATAGTGGGAGGTTCGATCGTTGTGGGTTGCACTTCAGCGGCAGCTCGAACGTCGGTTCGTGAGGCCATCCCGGAGGAGTAGAACCCCGCAAAGCGACCGAGAACAAAAGAGAAATTTTTTTTCACAGAAGATGATGCACGAGGAGTCCACTACCCCCATGATGACGTGCTCGTAATAAAGCTAAGAATCAACGACTTCGAGGTTAGACGCGTACTCGTCGACTCAGGTAGCTCGGCCGACATCCTCTTCAAAGCTGCGTTTGACCAGCTCTAGTTGCAGAGAGGCGACCTGAAGCCCGCAGACACTCCTTTAGTAGGCTTCAGTGGAGAAGAAGTCCGACCCCTTGGGAAAATAACAGTACTTGTGGAAGTCGGCAGGTGGCCTTGTGTGGTCAGATTCAAGCACGACTTCCTGGTGGTCGCAACCTCCTCCCCCTACAATGCCATAATAGGTCGACCAATCACCCATGTCCTACAGGCGGTGGTCTCCACTTACCATTTGGCTATGAAGTTTCCAACAGACTTCAGTGTGGGGGTAGCGCGGGGCAACCAGTTCGAATCCCGTAAGTGCTACGTCACCGCCCTGAAGGGAAAAACCAAGGTAGCCATTGACTTCGAGCTGGAGCGGCCTATGGAGCAAGGCGAAGAACGAGCCGCGCCCACAGAAGAAACAGTCGTAGTTCCGACCTCAGCAGCAGACCCAGCTCAGACGCTTCAGATCGACGCTTCCGTCCAGGAACCTCTACGATTTGAATTGGTAAGTTTCTTACTTCAAAATTTAGATATTTTTGCATGGTCCGCGGCAGAGATGCCCGGTATAGACCCCGAACTCATAACTCACAAGTTGAATATTGATCCTGTAGTTAGGCCCGTTAGACAGAAGAAACGCAACCTAGCCCCAGAGCGGTGGAAAGCGGTTGATGAGGAGGTAGAAAAGCTCATCGCAGCTGACTTCATAAGAGAAGTCTACTACCCGTCCTGGTAAAGAAGGCCAACGGCAAGTGGCGCATGTGCGTCGACTACACCAACCTAAACCGGGCTTGCCCAAAAGACTGCTTTCCACTCCCCAGAATCGACCGCTTTGTGGACGCGACCTTAGGGCACAAGTTGCTAAGTTTCTTGGATGCCTATTCGGGCTATAACCAAATCAAGATGGACCCGGCGGATGAAGAAAAGACTGCCTTCATCATAGAATTCAGTTTGTACTGTTACAAGGTTATGCCCTTCGGGTTGAAAAATGCAGGGGCAACCTTTCAAAGGCTTGTAAATAAGTTGTTTGCGTCGTTAATCGATAGAAAAGTAGAATTCTATGTAGATGACATGGTCATCAAAACTCAATTCTCACATGAATTAATACAAGATTTGCATTTTGTTTTTGAAATTCTGCGTAAGTTTAATATGAGACTGAACCCAAACAAATGTGTTTGGTGTGACCTCGGGCAAGTTCCTAGGATACATCATTAACCAACGTGGCATTGAGGCCAACCCGGATAATATTAAGGACATTTTAGATATGAGACCACCCTGGAAGTTGAAGGAGGTTTAGAGGTTGAATGGCCGTGTAGCCGCCTGAGCTGCTTCATGTCCAAGTCGGCGGACCGCTATCTGCCTTTCTTTAAGGCAATTAAGAGCAAAGGGTTCGAATGGACCCAAGACTGTCAGCTCGCGTTCGACGAGCTCAAGAAATACCTCGCTAGTGTGCCGACCTTAACTCGGCCCGAGGAGGGTGATGTTTTAGAACTATACCTCACGGCGAATGACAAAGTGGTCAGTTCGATACTAATAAAGGAAGTAGATCGGGTCCAATGACCCATCTATTATGTTAGTAAAGTATTGCAGGGAGCAAAAATGAGATACTCGGAGATGGAAAAACTAGCATACGCATTGATAATCGCAGCTCAGAAGCTCCGCCCATACTTCCAAGCTCATACTGTTATCGTCCTCATTGACAAACCTCTGAGGCAAGTATTGTTTAAGCCTGAGGTCTCTGGTCGGTTGACGAAGTGGGCCGTTGAGCTCAGCGAGTAGGACCTTCAGTACAATCCGCGAACTGCCATTAAGGCCCAAGCCTTAGTAGATTTCATAGCCGAATGCACATTTAGCTCCGAAGTCCCCAGGCCGGTTGAGCACAATGCTCCCAGCTCGGATGAGCCCGAAGCTCCCAGGTCGGTCGGGTTTGAACCCTGTGAGATAGCAACCAGTGTGGTATCTCTCCTAGCTTGGCCAACCGTGAGCTGGAATGAGGAGCCCTGGATCCTTTACGTAGATGGCTCCTCGAACCAACAGGGCAGCAGAGTCGGGATAGTTTTACATGGCCCAAGTGGCACGAAACTAGAATATACGCTACGCTTTGAGTTTGTGGCGTCTAACAATGAAGCAGAGTACGAGGCGTTGATAGCTGGACTAGCCCTAGCCAGAGAAGTAAAAGCAAAGCACATTGTTATCTATAGCGACTCTCATCTTTTGGTTAACCAGGTCACCGGCGAGTATGAAGCTCGCGAGCCAACCATGATTACCTACTTGACCAAAGTTAGAGAGGCCCTGCTCGGCTTCCAGTCACACTTCATCAGACAGATCCCTAGGTCAGAGAACACTGAGGCCGATGCCCTATCCAAGTTAGCCAGCACTAGCGACATCACCATGAGAACCGTGTACATAGAGGACCTGTCTCAGCCTAGCATTCTCAGGGGGGTAGAGGAGGTCGCTCCCGTCGTTCAAGCAGAGCCGAGCTGGATTGACCCGCTCACGAGCTTCTTACTACACGAGACCCTCCCTACAGATCGTAATGCAGCCAGAAGGGTGCAGCGCCAGGCAACCAAATACGTCATGATAGACGAGCAGCTGTACAGGTGATCCTACATGCTCCCCTATCTGCATTGCTTGCGGCCTACCGAAGCCGAACTCGTACTCCGTGACACTCATGAGGGGTTGTGTGACGGGCACTTGGAGGGCAGGGCCCTTGCCCAGAAAGCGCTTCGATAAGGGTATTATTGACCAACAATGAAGCCAGATGCCATTGAACTCGTTAGAAAATGTGACAAATGCCAGAGACTTGCCAATATTCACCACCAACCCGTTGCCGACCTCAAGTATCTCACCAGTCCATGGCCCTTTTCACAGTGGGGCATCGATCTACTCGGGCCATTCCTGCCAGAAAAGGGTGGAAGGAAGTTCTTAGTGCTAGCAGTGGACTATTTTACCAAGTGGGTAGAAGCCGAACCCCTTTTAACAATAATAGCCCGAAATGTCCAAAACTTCTTTTGGAAAAACATCGTATGCCGCTTCGGATTATCTCAGGTATTGAATTCCGACAATGACAAACAGTTCAAAGACATCAAATTCCAAGACTAGTGCCAAGACATGGGACCATCCTCCGTGGATTAAAGGCACAGTTGGACCGAGCTAAAGGATTGTGGGTAGATGAACTGCCTAGTGTTCTATGGGCATACTGGACCACGGAGAAGACCGCTATGGGAGAAACACCCTTCAATCTCACCTACGGCACTGAAGCAGTAATCCCTGCAGAGATTGAAGTGCCTACATTACGACTAGAAGCATACAGTGATCAAACGAACGAAGATGAGCTACGCACCAACCTCGATCTACTCGACGAAGTAAGGGACCTCGCGTAGTTCAAGATCGCAGTCTACCAACAGAGAGTAGCTCGGTACTATAACGCCAGAGTCAAGAGGCGGAACCTCCGCGTTGGCGACCTAGTCCTTCGTAAAATTATGGTACCCGAGCCCAGTGCTGGAAAGCTCGGGTCCAACTGGGAAGGTCCCTACCGAGTGAAGCGAGTGCTCGGGGAATGAACGTACGAGCTCGAGACCCTCGAAGGGAAACATGTACATTGGGCATGGAATATTATCAACTTAAGACAATACTATCTATAGCAACCGACTAGGCCACGAGCCGCTCCCAAAGCCCAAGGGCAAAAATGCCGAGCTAACATGACCTCAACACAATAAGATCCAGTCACCTTTGAGGCACGGGCAAACCTCAAAAATAGACTATAAGTCACCCCAAGAGCCTAAGGGAAAAGAACGCCGAGCTGACATGACCCCGACACAACAGGACCCAACCCCCTCAATGGCATGGGTAGACTTCGAGAGTGGGCCACGATCCACTCCTCTAGCCTAAGGGCTAAAACACTGAGATAATGAAAAGACCTCGGCAGCATACAATATCTAGTTGTCTCATCAACATAGACTAAATGCTTGCAATACCTAAGGCACAGGCACTTCGGCCAGGAACCCTATGACGGATAGCCCACCCTAGCATGCAACAAGCTAAACCCGTAAGAGACAACCAATGTCCACTTAACCCGGGTGCAGACAGGTCGGACATGTACCTTACTATGTCATTCACCTCGGTGTACACAAGGCTACCCCTACTAAGTATCGAAATACAGTTCGGGACCACGATGGTTGAGGAACCCACACTCCGGGTAATCAGCCTAGTGGCCTAACTGTTCAGAGTAAGACAACCACTTCGGCAAGTAAAAGAAAATTGCACAAGTATTTGGCTTAAAATGTTCTTCATTATATAGGCTCCATTACACTACATAAATACATTCAATACAAAAGAGAGAGAAATCGAGCTCGTAGGCCCAAAATACAAGGAGCGCTTGACTACTTGGGAGGCTCATTGGCCTTACTCGGGGTTTCTTTAGGGGTTACCTTAGAAGAATCAGTCAGATTGGTGGCGTCGGCCTCCCCGTTGCCGCCATCGTCTTCAGAGTTTGGGTCATTCGTGGCCTGGCGTGCCATGTCATTTGTGATGTTGAAAGAAGTGAAGGAACTTATATCTAGATCGGGGTAGGTATGCCTTATCCACCATCGGCCGAGCTTGAACCCCCTGCGGTAGGCCTTTGATATTACGTTGTCGAACCTCGAGGACTTGACGTAGTCGATGACAGACTGAACCTTGGTCTGTTCCAAAGCATCGTGAAAGACTTTCGTCTTCTCCTCGATATCGGCTTTGAGAGACTCCACCTCGCGCTCTAGGGCCTCCTTGGTTCCCTTGAGGGACTGCATCTCGAGCTGCGAAGCCTTCTGGGCCATTTTGAGGCTTTCCATCTCGAGCTTTAGGGCTTCTTGACCAACTCGAAGCCCGTTGACCTATGCCTTCAGTCTGTCTCATTCTCGGGCTAGCTCCTCCCTCTCTAGTGCCAAGGTGTCATTCATGCCTTTCTGGGCGGCGACAACACTCTCCAATTGATGGACCTTGTCCTGTGTTGCCTTTAGCTCGACATGGGCCACACGGGATGACTCCTCAATGGCCAAAGTGCGCCTCAGGTGTCTATCAGATTGGAAAGTTAAGGCGCGCACGACAGAGTTTGCCTAACAGAAGGAAGCTAGTCAGCCAAAAAAAAAAAAAGAGTAAGCAGAGAAATGAGATAAAGTGTTTGCTCACAAAAAACGAACTTACCACCATGGTATGGGTCGCCGTGCAACCTTCGAGTTGACCTGGGGAGAGTTCGGCCCAGCTCATGACTTCTGCATTGATGACGCCCCTCTTGCTTCGGTCGAGGCTGACCTTGGGATCCAAGATGGACTCCTCCTCTTTGGTCCCCAAGCTGGATGCTGTTGCCGCGTCTGCAGTATGCTGAGCCGACCCCTCTGTAGCCTCAGCGGTCGCCCCAACTGAGTTCGGAGCCTTAGAAGTAACCTCGACTGGATCGTTCTCCACCCCCTCGCAGCCTCAGGTCTTTAGGTTGGAAAGTCACCCTCTAGATCTATCACCAGAGGGGCACTGTTGAGCCCAATCTTAGGGGCAGGAGCCCGGGAATGATTGGGTTCGGGGGAGGGATCCCTCGGTGACTCCACACGAGCCCTTTTGGCGACCTTCTTCGCGGTCCGCTTCTTCCTCCTCTTCATTTGGTTAAGGAGTCGGGTAGCTGTGATTCTGTATTCCTCGTCCATGGGGCCTACAACAAAGTTGGCGTTAGTAAATCCAAAAACGACAAGCAGATAAAAACAAAGCGCCAAAAGACAGAAATAGACCTAGCCAAGCTCAAACCGACATGAGCGAGCTTCTCTTCAGTGATGTATTCCCGATGATCGAGCTCAGCTTGAGCCCACGAGTGGAAGACCTCCCACATCTGCTAGTTGAGGGCGAAGTTGATCGCCTGGGTAGCCACCCTCTAGCTGGTAAGGAAGGGTCATCTTGTGCTGGCTCGGACCACAAAGTAGTCCCACTTCCAAGCCGGGACCTTACTTAGGAACTTATGCAGTAACTTAAAGCCTGGTTGAGGAGATAAGTAGTAGACCTGCCCGTGCTCAGGGGGAGCACTAGAGGCGCTCAAATTCCGAATGGAGTTGGGGTGGAGCTGATCCAGCGTGATATTGAAACGCCTTAACACCTCAGGGATAAGGGAGTGAAGAGGGAGATGAAGCCCGCCGATGAGCTGTTCCCTGAAAATCACGACCTCATCCGGACCGTGCTTCCAGGGGAAATTACCGGTGGGAAGGTTGTAGCAGTACTCAAAAGGAAGGTTGAACTACTGGATGAGATCTCGAAGCCTTTTCGGTGTCAGAGTAGAGGGACCAAATTGGTTCGGCACTCGACCTCGATGGGAGGTGGACGCCAACTTACCCGAGGTTGCCCATGCTTTGCGGGCAGGTCGGGTCGGGGAAGGGTCACCATGACTCGAAGTGCCCACCCTAGGCTCATCCGAAAAGCTACTCTTGCTAGACATAAGGAGGACAGACTAAGAAAAGAAGAAAGAAAAGGAAAGGAAAGACTTAGAGACTCACCTAAAATAGGTGAAAAGAAGCTGAAAAGACCCGAGCTGGAGACCTTAGACGCGAGCTCAAGGCAAAAGATACTTAGCAGTGAAGAGAATGCCAGAACCCCGCTATTTATAGATGCGGGGCCCGGTGACCAACGGTCAGATTTGGATCAATCCAACGGACCTTAAAGAAACTGGCTGTGGGGCTCCCAACGCGATTTAATTTAGCGCAATTTTTGGTGTTTGCGCAGCATAAAGTGCCTGACGTCCACGCGTGAGTTGCATGAGACGTGGGTTTTTTCCCGTAAAGAACCAAATGCCCAGCCGATCCAGCCATTGAACCGCCTAGCACGGCAGTATGAGTAACCGAGCCAAATCCGCTCGATGAACCATGAACTCCCCACACTGGGCCTCCCCGTCCCCAACACGGGGAGTGGGGGGCAATTGATGGAGGATGATTAGACTCAACCCCATGAACCCAGGACACGTCTGCATGACCTGGCTTGGTGAATAGTCTAGCCTAACAGCACGATCCCGACTCGACACGGAGGAAACACCAAGTCAAAGGCAGTCAACTCGTCGAGGGCTAATACCTCGGTGAGTCAGTCCCCCGCCTAGCTCGGAGAGCCTGGGCTCTCCTCTAAGGGATGCCGAGCTTTTACCTACCTGGGAAGGAGCACCTCGGTGCTTCGAGGCAGGGACCCATCTGTCTAGAAGCACCCCAGTTTCTGGCAGCTTAGGGAGCTGCATGAGGGAAGGCAGAAAGATCTTCTGCCCGACCATTGTACCAGACAAATCTGGTGATAGTAGTCGTGTCCCTCGTCAGGCAACGTCATGCCTACCACCTTTAGAAGGTGTCCTACACCTGACAGACACGTACCCAATAGTGACGGCCCCGTGCGTGCCACCTCAGCCCTACCAATAATAGTTGCAGTAGGTTGGCAGTGACGGTTATACCCGCCCTGTCAGAGGCCGATGGGGAGAGGTAACAGATTTATGCTATAAGGAGTTTAGCATCAAGGCGGTAGAGGGATTGATCTATGGTATGCGCGGTATCTCCACTCTTAGTCTTCATCTTCCTCCTTGCTTCTCCTACCAAGTACTAACTTAATCATTGGAGTGTTCCTACTGGGTAACTCCCTCTAGGAATTTTCTTCTTCTCAGGTATCTTCTAGGAGCCACGTGAGCACCAGCTAGGAGTGACTGGATCGCGCTACATCAAGGTTGGTTTTAGTTTCATCTTTAGGCAACTCAACCAGGTTGGGTCGGTTGGAAAAACACTTGTAAACCGATCCAACCCGACCCATGAACAGCCCTAGTAATTCCATAAGAATGTTATTATAAAATATTTTAGGGGAGTTGGTTCATTTCCCCTTCGACTAGGGAGGCATGATATCTTTGACTGGGCTTGTTCATCCGTCGGCTGCTTTGTTGGCCGTTTAGGGGTTGGCCTTGTGAAGGCCAAGGGGGCATTGGACGAGTGCTGCATGAGTGATGTGTTCACTGTGTTGCCCCTTGCTCTCAATGGGGTGGCCTTCTATCGGGTGCCCCACCTCGTTCAGTCTTTAAGTTATATTGTCCAATCTATCGAGGACCATTTTGAATTGGTCTATGGTGACCGGGTTCAGGGTGTTTGGATTATTGTTTTGTTTATCAGCCATTTTTTGGAAGCTTAGTTGTTTGGATTCAGTGTTTTCTTAGGGAATTCTTGAGAATTCCCATAGACGGTGCCAATTGTTGCTGTCAAGGATGGGGCCGAGGGCAGTAAGGTAAAACTACTTTCTTAAACGAGGCCGATGTGTCCAACCTTAGAATAAGGGATTGCGTTAGAGGACCCAGGTGTTATCCCAAGGGCGGAGACTCCGACGGTCAAGTCAGTTAAGCGCTTCAAAGGGGTCAGACCAAACTTGAGATGAGGGCTCAAATGAGATCACTCTAGAGCAGGAGAGCTAGATAGCAATAATGAGCAAGATACCTTTACCTGGAGTTGAGCACCCCTACTTATACTTGACCTTGCCTTAGATTGGTTAGAGGTTGTTGGGAATGGATGGCTAGGATCTCATTTGTTCGATGCCACATGGTGCAATCCTGTGCCCTGCCAGATGTGCCTATATCAATTTCCTTGCATTGCTTTGATTCCAAACATTTGTTGAATGAACTTTCATTTTTTTCTTGTGAATGTTATTGCTGAACAAAATGGAAGTTTTTTTATTATAATTTTCTCTCTTGACATCACCTCAAAAGTATTGGAGAAGAAGCTGTAACTCGTGCAGCATTTTAAAATCCGCTTTACAGAAAAGCAAACAATCATCTGCAAATAATAAATAGGTGACAAAGGGAGCCGATACTGCTAATTTCATGCCTTATTTGTAACCTTGTTGCTCAACATTTTGCAACATGCATAATAGTGGCTGCATAACAATAATAAATAGGTAAGGGGGGTAGTGGATCCCCTTGCCTTGTATGAGAAAAGGAAGCTGAAATAAGTCTGATAGCACCTTGTTTACCTTAATTGGGAATGAGAAGTAGATATGCATTGCTCAACATTGGGAATGAATAATGGAGGGTATTATAAGCATTTGACATGTCCAACTTTATTCTACCCAATCCACACTCTTCTTTTATTTTCATCTTATTAAGTTTTCAAGAATTATGTTATTTGTGCATTGTCTGTCCTTGATGAAAGCTGCTTGATTCTCTAACACTAGATGTTGCAGCTTTCTATTAAAAATAAATGAAATTTGGGCGGTGATGGGTTTTTGGATTTTACGATCCATACAAGTATGAGTGGGATACAATAATAGGTTTATTGAATTTATTAAAATATGCTTAGTGATTATAATACCACTAATTTATGCATTTTTTATAAGTTTTAATCAAATAATTGAAAGTTTTCATGTTTGTTGTTTATAAGTATATATAATAGAGAACAATAGATACTTAGATATGAGTTCTGCACCTAATCCATCGGACTCACCCCACCCTTAAATGGGGGAAGATAGAGGAGTTTGGCTTCAGTTGGGGCAAAGCCCATTCCAGTAACCTTTACTGGCTTACATTGAGAATATTTCCATATTTATACGTTTTATATCATGGGAAGATATTTCCAATCAAGATTTCAAAAGGCTGTTAGAATAGTGTGGGTACATATTTGCCCTGATGAATGTACTAATATAATACATTCATAAAAATAAAATGACATAAACTAGCTATGTAAACCCTCTATAGACAAGTAAGGGTGCAAATTAGGCGGGTTAATGTTAGGTCATTGTCAAAATTCAAGAACCTAATCCGAATACCTGAACCCGAAGCAATGTGAAATGTTAACTCGGGTCAACCCGAATTGCAGCCCTATGCTCAAGGACTCAAGAGCTTCTGAAACAAAGGGTCCCAATGATATGATCACACCGACATTTAACCAACCCGGTTCACTAAAATTTAAACCTAATGTGGGTTAGATTCATTTAACCTCAACATAACCCTACACCGACTAGGGATACCCTAAACCCAACATAATCCTATCAGGTTGAATTGATGCGGATTTTCTGTTTTAACCTTGACCGATTGACATCCCTACATAAAATGTTCTTCTCACGTTGAGTTGAACCCTGTCAATGTAGTAACACATGGTATGCTCATGAATGTGTACAAAATCTACGTGAGAACCGGACAGTACTTGGCCAATCCTGATATGTCATATCACTCTACTGTGAGGGACCCATTTATACCGAGTTGATACGGTGCATGATTGACCTATCATTCTGACTACAACCATAGATTATTCTTTCTCAGCTATTTTTTGTTTTGAGCAGCCGAGCAGGTGTAAATGCATGTGTATGAAGTTTACACATAAACCCATTTGTTTTATTTAGGCTGTGTTTGGAATTAGTGTAAATTAAGAATGATATAAAACTTTATATATGTTGAGTTTTATTGGCTTTGGAAGGTGATGCTGTACGATTTGGGCACTCTTATTTAGTTGTGATCTGGCTTCTGACTAGAACCAACGGTACCTGAGAGGAATGCGGAAGTGAAGGGTTTCCGAGGAGATATCCCGGTGGGAATACTTCGATGGCTAAGTTAGAACTGAAGGAAATCTTAAAGAGAGTAGAGAGGAAGAGTGCTCCAAGTGCTTAAGCTTCAATACCTTTTTTCTGTGTGGGTTCGAGTTCTTTTATGTTGGAGTCAGGTCATACCTGGCATAACTGCCCTCGCCCTTGCCGTTACTGCCAGGGCAAGTGTGGCAGGTGTAGGTTGCCGCCACAAATTGCCATTGTTAGGTACTGGCCTGACAGACGTGTCATGCCCTCCAAAGGAGGCAAACAGAACGCCACCTGGCAGGTGAAACGTCGCTTGGTGTGGGATCAGAGCCCTGCCACTATGTTCGGTGGGTATGGATGTCAGACAGGGCTCCCCATAGCTTACTGAGCTACCGCGCACCGGACTATCTGGGGGCAGGTTTGTCCCTGTACCGAGGTGTTGAGGTGCCTGCATTGTGGGGAGGGAGGACGATGCTGCCCCGGGGTGCAGTCGGGACACTTAATCATGAGACAAGGTGCTCCCTTTCGGGAAGGGAGAGCTTCGAACCCCTTAGGGGGAGCTCGGGACCTTCCATACTTGGTGGAAGTCAAAATTGGCCAGGCGTCGGTCCCTGGCGAGTTGCTTAACTCGCCAAGTGGCCAGCGTTGGGCTCGGCATGTTTCTCCCGTCAAGTTGTGGTCGTGTTGTCAGGCTGAGCTGTACACTGGGCCATGTCATGTACACGTGTCCCTGGGCTACGAGGTCGGGCCAAATCGCCCTTCATTAGAAGGAATGTAAATGAAGATCAATATAAAACTATATTCTGATTTAGATTTATTAACATTTGGATAGATTGGAATTTTACATCGTGAATCAATGTAAAACCTCATCAAGTATAAAGTTTTATATCGATTATTGATATAAATACTATCTTGATTTTATCGATGTAAAACATTTTTATTATGGTTTTCAAAATGTAACGGTTATCTATATACGGTTCAGTGTAAAATATCATCAATGTACTTTTACACTAATGGCGTTTTACACCAGATCCAAATGAAGCCTTAATTTGCACCGATTTAAAGGCAAAGGGAATGGAAATGGGTTCACTGTGAATTCTAGTTTGCTTTTGATTTGGATTTGATTTTGTAATATTGGTTTGTCATGATCCCTATTTTATGTAGAAGAGAACGAAGGTAGGGGGAAGGTGCTACAAATTTTACGTAAGTTTTCACAGCCTGTGTTTGTGAAAATCAGTGGAACTGTGGAATTATGCATTTGAATCAAGGTCTGCATTGGTTTGTATACATATAAAATCTATAGAAGTACAACAGTGCAAATACATACAAAATACAAGATTTTACGTTCTACATATTTGTATTTATACTCCTTCCTAACTGAACTCCTCCCAAACTGAGCCTTAAAGAAGAATGCAAATATATTTTGAATAGTGTGTTTGCCCTCGAAGTGGATACGAATTTTGCTTCTAAACATGGATAAAAAATTAACTTGTAACATCCATTGATGATGTAAACCAACTGATGACTTGGAAAATTTTCTGCCAGTTTTTACATTGTGTTGTTATTACACTCCTCTAAATTAGGGCTGCCAATGGATTTCGAAAATTTAAAATTTGATTTGGCAAAATTTGTTGACACAAATTTCTGATACTCCTGGTGCGACATTCTCTTTCTCTCATTTTTTGATTCGACAAATTTACATAATTAGATTGGATTTAATTTTTACATTTTGCTTTGACTTATAATGATTAAAATCTGAATTCGATTATATTCTGATATATATTGTTTTAAAATTTAAATTGTATAATTATATATAAATATAAAAAATATAATTTATATATTATACTACATATATATATATATATATATATGCAATAAATTCAATATTTCATATTTATATTATCTATTATATATAAGTAAAAATTAATTAATATTTTAAATTTTTTATTTAAAAAATGAAGGGAGGTCAGGTTGAATCTAAATTTGATGCAAGTAGTGGTGTCAAATGTCGATTGGGATGGATTTGGTCCAATCCGATCTGGTTCAATATGAATCCATTGCAGATGGACCAGGTCCAATCCAATCCAATATATATATACTCTTGAACATTTTGGTTGGACCAGTCCAATTCAATCTCTGGGCTGTCCAATCTTTTCAATTTAGTTTAATTTAGATTGGTTCCAACCCACACCTGATCCATTGACACCTATGTTCATATCTTTTATCGATGGTACAAACATTGGTTCAATCTGACCAAATCTAATATAAACCCATTAGAGATGGATCAAGTCCAATCTAATTCAATAAATTCTTTGGACTATTAATTCAAGACTGATCCAATTCAATATGTCTTATTGGTCTGTCCAAATTGATTTTGATTTAGACGAGATCCAATCCAAAGCCAATCCATTGGCACCTTTAATTAGATGCAAATCCAATAGGATTTTGGATATCCAATTTATTCACGATCCAAACAACATGTGGAAAAATGTATCACAATTGATCCAATAATGGAGCCTAAAGCACCATACAATCATCTCCGTCCTATACTATAGGGTAAATTCTCTTAAGTCTTAAGTAATATTTTATAAATAAATAAATAAATCTTATAATCTAATAAAATCGTGAGAAACCAACTTTTGATGGTTTATAACTAATATTTTCTGTCACCGTCTAACTTTTTTTTGAAAGTTATTTATGTATTATTAGATAATAAGATGTAATTTCAATATTTCATATATTCACACTTTTGTATATAAAAAAGGGCCACTACCAAATGTTAGTCGCACATATTTGAAGTAATAGGATGGAATACATTGGTATACAAGCGATGAAAAATTAAGTAGATAGACGTTAGTCGTGAGATGCCCATACCCTACCAACAAGGCATTACAGCTGTACATCAAGAACATCTCCTTATGAATGACATTGTGACAACATATAAGTGGGGAGATGTTCGTGATGTCGGCTGTATTTCTCTTCCTAATAGGGTGTGTGGACAGCGTCTTGGGGGTGGGAGATTCAAGCTCATTCACGTAATGTTTGCTGGTAACCATGGCTGCAGAAAATGTGTTCTCTATCATCTGCACCATCTATTCCTCAATTAAATCGATTTTAATATTGAACAAGATGTTTTTTTCTTTTAGGGGTTTAACTATAATACCTGAAAGACATGATATCTGAAAATTTTGTGACCAACCAATTAATATCAAAAGTATGTTAATCAATCAGCTGGAATTTGTCAAAATTGATAGGTGAATTTAATTGGTCAAAACTCTTCACATATCATATATTTCCGGCATCATAGATTTTCTTTTTCTTTTAATTGTGAATGGAGATGCATATAAAAATTACTTTGTTACATATCCACGATCGTTATCGTATAATATATTATTTATTATAATATTTACTTATAAGTACTAATCTCTAATGATTAATAGAATTTCTTTTCATTCTGATTACCAGTTCTTGAAAGGCCAATTAACCCATTTCACACTAAAACATCAAATTTGATATTTCTCCCACACATGTATCCATTTGAAATGATACTTATATATGAAATGGTAATACATATTTTTTCACGAATTTATATTGATAATTCCAAAACGCAAGACAAAATACCATTATACTAAACATCCCTTATTTTTTCTTTGCGGAAATTCATATTTCACAATTACTAAGGGTGGTAGTATATAAAACTTTACGGCAGAAAGGTATAATACCAAAAAAAAAAAAACAATACTTTAAAGTAGGGTTGGCAATCTTGACTGTAATCCATTTGATCCACGCAATCCACCCACATTGAAACCCACCATACCCATCCATCTTTAACATGGGTCAATATGGGTCAAGTGACCCATTGGGGTAAAGAGAAAAGGGTCAGGGTGGGTTGGATAAAGGGTATTGATGCATCAATTTTTTGGCTAAGTATCTCGTCGTTTGGTCTGCTTTCAAGTGGCCGATGACTCAGAGATCGAAGTGGAGCTGCCTAGGTGCTGGGCTGACCAAGTGGCAAGCTGCCAGTGAGGCGCCGGGTTGACCAGGTGGCGAGCTGCCTGTGAAGCGCCGTGCTGACCAGGTGCAAGGCTGCTTGTGAGGTACTGGGCTGACCAGGTGGCGAGCTGCCTATGAGGTGCCGGGCTGACCAGGTGCAGGGCTGCCTGTGAGGTGCCTAGCTGCCCAGCTGGCGAACTGGATTGATGACTCAGATGTCGAAGTGGAGCTGCCTAGGTGCTGGGCTTACCAGGTGGCAAGCTGCCTGTGAGGTGCCGGGTTGACCAGGTGGCGAGCTGCTTGTGAAGCGCCGGGCTGACCAGGTGCATGGTTGCTTGTGAGGTGCTGGGCTGACCAGGTGGCGAGCTGCCTATGAGGCACTTGGCTGACCAGGTGCAGGGCTGCCTGTGAGGTGCCGAGCTACCCAGCTAGCGAACTGGATTGATGAGCTTCGTTGCTCTTTAGAGACCTGCAAGGAACCAAATGTCAGAGGACCTGGAATCGCCAACCCAGCAAGGTCGCTCCGATGCTTAAGTTAGTACTCTCATAGTAGACTGCGAGCTAAAAATCACAAAGTATGAGAGCTACAATTTGCTTATTTGCTTACTTTTTTACTCGCCCCATTGCCATTGGGATTGGTGCCTTTATAAAGGCATTATTTGGCGTGGGCTTCACACACCATATCCAAGATTTCTACAAGATCGTCTAAGTGGTCAAGATTCCTGGAGGTAACTACCATGCACTTTGACCACTCTCCAGATCGTTTGGCACGTGGACCAACTTTCAAGGATCGTGGGAGTGTTTGGATATGCATGTCGAATTCGTTGGTGAGCACGTCTTGCAAGTTGCCAGGTTGACAGGTTGCGCCTGTGCTAGGCTGCCAGGTCGTGCCTGGGCCAAGCTGCCAGGTCGGTGCCTATGCCAGGCCGCCAGGTCACGCCTGTCCCAGGCTGCCAAGTCACACCTGGGCTAGGCCTCCAGGTCGGTGCCTGTACCAAGCTGCTAAGTCACGCATGTGCCAGACTGCCATCTTGCACCAGGGGCAGGTCACTAGGTTGCGCTTGTGCCAGGCCATGCCTGTGCTGGGCTGCGCCTGTGCTAGGCCATGCCTATGCTGGACCGCCAGGTGGGACACCATCAACTTGGCTAAGGCAAGTTGTTGCCAAAAGTGGTTCCGGGTGTCACCTAGTTGTTCTGAGGTGCCATGTGTCACAATATCATTGGAGGGCCAAATCCGCCCTCATTAGGTACCATACCCATTGAGTACAACATTAATGATCAAATTAAGGGGAGGGGAAAGGGTTTAGGGTTTCCAGCTATTCATAATCAAAGGGTGGAAGATGGAAGGAGAGAAAGGAAATGTAGTGGGGGCTGGCTTTCAATACTTCCACGATGGCTAACTTTTTCTTCTACACCACTGACAGAAGGAGTGATTAACAAACTAAGGCTCAGTTTGGAAGGAGTACAAATACAAATATGTACAGTACAAAGACATATAAAATAATATAAAATATAAGGTTTTGCACTCTACATATTTGTATTTGTACTCCTTCCAAAGTGAGGGTAAGGTTCAAATTGTTTTGAGGGTTGTGTTTTTCTTCTCACCACCAATGGAAGGAGAGAGTAGGGAGATGTAGCGGCGGCCGACGATGTCTGTGTTTTTCTTCTTCACCTCTATTGTAAGACAGGGCAGTGGATCTTTGGTCTTCTAGTCTTTCCACCATTGTAGAGCAAGGCTAGAGATTTTTTTTTTGGGGTCACTGCAATGACAACCGACGACTGAGATTGGATTCGCATAGACTCTTTGGTCTTTCCACCATTACAGAACAAGATGATTTTTTGTTTTTTACAGTTGCAGGGATAGCAGGCAACAGAGGTTCAAGATTTGGTGCAAACCTAGATATGTATTCTCCCAAGCCTTTCCAAAATTGCACCAGGTCTCCCTATTCTTCCCATTGTTGCATATCAGAGTATGCATTTTCAACATTTTTATTATTATTATTTTTTCAACTTATACAATTTCCTATATTTTTATTTTCAATATTTATTTTTTATATTTTTGTTTTTTTATAATTTATACTTTTTATGCAATTTGTATGTTTTTTGTATTTTTTACATTTGCTGTAATTTATGTATTTTCGTATAACTTATGTTATTTTTTTGCTTTTTTTGTAATTTTTTGCAACTTATATAATTCTCTTTTTTTTGTAATTTTTATAATTTCCTACAAATTTCCTATATAATTTTATGTTTTTCTGTGTTTTTATACAATTTTATTTTCTTATTTGATTTTTTTTTAATTTTATCATTTTTTTCCACAAGTTTTGGGTTGAAATTTATAGTTATATTTTTGTCAATTTTAGTATTTTATGCAATATCAACTTTTTAGAACAATATATGTTTTTTCAATTTTATCATTTTCATTTTTTTCGTGTAAATTTATATCAAATTTTGTGTTTTTATTAATTTTTCTAGTTTTCAATAATTTATTAATATTTGTATTTTTGTTTACATAAAATATTCGGTATTTTCTTAACATTTGCCTTAGATTGGTGGGTCGATGGGTGGGGTTTTGGTGGGTCAAGGTCAAGGTGGGTTATGACCCACTAAGACCCAATAAATAAGTTGGCAAATAGGTCAGAGGGTAAACGTGGGTGGGTTGATACTCAACCCTCACCCAACCCACCCATTTGTTGCGTCTATTTATTCTTTTAGTTTTGGGAAATTGTCTAAAACTCACCATGAGTTTTCAACATTTCTCTTAAACTCACAACTTTTCAAAATGTCTAAAATTCACCATGTCAGTAGGTTTTTATTTTCCAAAACTCACCTTTTGTTAGTGCACCATTAATGCTTCTTAATAGAGGTGTCCATGTCAGTATAAATAACAACTTTCATGACCAAAATACCTTTGAATGGTGAGTTAGAGGAAAAATGGTCTTTTCAGTTTTCAATTTTCTTGTATTTTTTTTTCTTTTTTTAGTGTTTTGTTATAATTTCCAATGTTTTGTTATAATTTCTGTTTTTTAACATTTATCTATTTTCTACAATCTATAAAATTTCCTGTATTTTTTTTGTTATTTATTTGCAATTTTTGTTTTTTCTATAATTTTGGTGTTATTTATTTGCAATTTTTAGACATTTTGAAAAGTTTTTGAAAACCTTAATAGACCTTTCCCTCCTTGACCAAAGGTTTTCTACTGAAAAAGGTTTCTTAATGCTTATGGTGTGACTTGAACCCAAGTTGATTAATTGTAGTGCAAATTCTCTTAGAACTACTTTAAACCACTAATCCATTTTACTTTTTGTGTTATTTGATGGAATAAAATGGATTTTATTAACTTTTGTGTTCATCAAAATAATCAATACATATATATGATTAACAAATCTAACTAAAAATTAAAAGAAATAATATTTAAAATTATAATTTTATAACTAAATGAAATAAACAATCTATCGAATCTAAATTTACATCAAATGATGATTTTAATCCTAAGAAATTTATACAAGTAAAATATTAATAATAAAATAATTATCTTAGTACTTAAAATTTATAAATTTGTGCATGATATATAATATAATACGTTAGTATTTATGCATCTCAGGTATTTGGATACCTTAAAGTCGAAACCCAAACCCGTCCCAAACTCTATAGGGTTTTAATCTAAAATCCCAAACCCTATAAGGTTTTGATAAACAGATCCTATTAGGGTCGGAACGATGGAATACCTAATTCCCGTGAAATTGTAACCCCTATATGATATGCCTGATGTCGGGCTTATCATATCCATACTTTGAACCTTAGTGGTGGTAACCAATGAGATGAGTTTTCATAAAAATTCATGGAGGGTTTTGATTGATCAAAGCCTTTTCGATATCATAAATTTTCCAAAAAAAGAAATAAATAAACCAAAATTCCTCAATGTGGCTATGTGAGCGTGCTTATTTCAGTATCTTGCAGATTTGAGTCAGTGGACGAGCAGAAGTGGATAATGGAGGATTTATTGATTCAGGCATGCCGACTGCCTGGTGCGTTATATCATTACTTGGATGGTTGTATCGGACGGGAAGACAACCACTCCTTTGCCATTATTGATTCAAAAAGAGCTCGGTGATAAGTTGATAACCACTTCACCAAGATACGCCCCCCGCCATCTGATGATGACTCAACTGCTCTGCAGGCCCCATTTTTCACACGAAGCGCACCAAAAGCTTACCTCTTTGCTAGGGCATTTTTACCATCTTACCATGTTACCTCCCTACAGGCCCACGGATCCTATTGGGCTTGGGTTTTGGTTCTCAAGGCCATATGCTGAATTGCTTATCTAACGAATGATACCAATTTTTTAGGTATCATGCCTTTTCGATACGATACATAATCAGGCTCCAATTAAATTGCAATTCAAACGTGGTTAGTGATGTTAAGGGTCGGGTTTGATAGAGGTCTTCTTTAATCTGAACCCAGTTCGGCCCTACTATTAAAGTGGTGATATCGAACCCGTCCACTCTGTCCCATGCACACCTCCACTCAACCAAAGCCTATATATTAAGGCCCTATTTTGCTCGCAGGAATAAGGGTCTGGATCTGAATCGGAATAAATCATCCTACTGGAGTGGCATTTCCCCATTTGAGAGAATGCCATTTTTTACCTTTCTTTTGAAAATAAAAGATCATTCCTATTGATTCTAATTCTTATTCTCATTCATGTCTTATTGTCTGAGCCAAACAGAGAGAATAGATCATTTTGATTTAGATTCTGAAGGATTTCGATTTTGATTCCAACTATAAAACCAAACAAACTTTGATATTTCACTGCTGCATGGGCTTATCATGGACCCACCTCAATTCAAACCAACTCCACCTGTGCGGGTTTAGACATTTAATCCGACCCACTGGCATCCCTACATATGGCCAAAATGCAAAATGTGCAGACAAGCCCAGACATATTTTTCCTGTAGACAGAGATGAGTGGTTACTTTGATTGCAGATCTAAAGGTTTTGATTGTAGGCAGGCCCAAACTAAGCCTAATGAATCATCTGATTGCAGATCTAAAGGTTAGATCAAGAGTCCATTAGTTCAAATTTAGTTGTGTTTCATTTCGGTACATATTTTTTGTTAAAGATACAATTAAGAAAATACTTTTTAAAATTGAAGAAAAACAAAATGAATAAATCAGAGTGGCGCAGCGGAAGCGTGGTGGGTCCATAACCCACAAGTCCCAGGATCTTAACCTGGCTCTCATATGAAGATTATTAAAGATTTAAAACCACCTTTTTTGTTCTGTTAAGCTTAGATGGCATAATTTCAGTTTTGGGGTTAAGATATATGTGGACATTAAGTTTGAGCTGTTTCGAACAATCAAACCTAAGTGTAGCTTTTATTTGCATCACAGAATCAGAGTGTAGCTTTTAGAGAAACTTCTCACATATGCCCAAGGGTGTTTATGGTTTTTATTTAACCGAATCGTGGTGCATTTTTTGAAACTAAATCAGTATTATTGGTTTTAGAAAAATCAGTAATAGGAACTGAATCGGAGCCAGTCAGTTAATCGGTTGACCAGTTCAATTAGTTTGTCGGTTTTTTAGTTTTTGCAATATATTATCAATATAATAAAAAATTATAAATATATATATATATATAATATTATATTCTAAATAATAAATAATATATAATACATTATAAATATATATGTATTTATATATAATGTATATTTATTAATTTATAATATAAAATATATAAAATATATTGAAATATATGTATACTAGTCGATTTGATTAATCACCAAATTTCTATATTGATTAATCGAAACCAAACTAGTACCTTTAATTTTTTAAAAACACCAAATCAAAATCGAACCGATCAATTCAATTAATTGATTTTTCGATTCGATTTTTCGGTTTTTTTTATTCACCCCTACATATATGCCTCTAATCTTCATGATGCAAGTGATATCTAATAATCCAAGTACTGATTTAACTATCCAGATAAACTTCTAAACTTCGATTCGTGGGGCTCTGATTGAACGCCCCAATAGGAATATGACCCTTTTAATTCCCTGGAGACATCTCTTAGCCGCTTGCTTTAAAATCAATAGTAGAATAACAAAGGAATTTTGAAAGGTTCTGAGTTCTGACAAAACCCGTTCTTATGAATTATTACGTTTTTTCTTGATGTTTGGAGAGACTAATTGGTTTTTTCCTTTTTAGTTAATGGGTATTCTTATCAAGCCACCCCTCATGATGATGCCAACTCTATTTGGGAATTTCTTTTGAAATGGATGACATGACAAATGGGTATGAATTCTGTTTTGAGTCAAATTGCGAACATTCTTAGGCTGAGGGACGATTGCAATAAAAAGTATTTCTAGAAATATATAAAGGTTTCTGGAGATTATTCATTATTATTTGTCGGTGAAAAGGAACATGATTCAACAAAAGAATTGTAGTTCGGACCATGGTTTTTAAAATCGGATTGGGCCAGATGGTCGTATAGGAAAAATTGGGAATTGGTTGTTTTACCCTAAAACTGTTTTTTTGGTGAAAAATCGTTGATTTCATTAGTGAAATGTTGACTCAGGCAGTCAAACCGTTGAATTGGTCAATGGTTTTGGTCATTTTTTATTTTTTAGTTTTTTTTTATTTTTCCTATTAGAGAGGGCCCTTAGTTCGGACCAGATGGTCGGATCGTTTGACCTGGGAACTGGACCTAGAACGGTTTCCTGTCCAATCTGGTTTTAAAAACCTTGGTTCACACTGAGATTGGTTCTTTTGTTGATGAAGTTTGTGGGATACATTTATTCTTTTATGAGTGACAATGAAAAGCATGGCAGTGGGTTATAAATGTTTCTCTTGGGTTGGTAATACGGTAGTTTTTTAGGAATGGCAACGGGGTGGGGGTCATATTCTCCATTCCTGACCTCAATTTTGAAATTAATCCCCATCACCATCCCTGATCCCTGTTGGAGATAAAAGTTGTCCTCCATCCCCGATCCCCCAATGGGAATTTTCCATAGGGACCCAAATCCCCAAAATTTTTTTAGACAATGGTATTTTTTGAAAAAAATGAATTTACTTAAAATAAATAAAAATTTTAAAATATAAATAATGTTTTAAATATATTTTGATATATATAAATAATATTATATATAACAATATAAATAATATTTAATATATAATTGAGGTTGGGACGGGGAGAGAATCTCAATCCCCATCCCTGACCCCAAACCTCGATCAAGGATGCCTATTAATCTTTGTCCTGTCCCCGCCCCGCCAAAACAATCGACAGGTTTAAGAAAGTGAATAGAATCTAAAATTTACAAAACTCTTTCTAAATCCATCCCTTTACCAGAACTTAACAGAAACGGGAGATATTCTGATGTACATACCGAAGAGAATGGGAAAAAGGGTTTCAACTTATAAAAAACCATTCCGTTGCCGGGAATCGAACCCGGGTCTCCTGCGTGAAAGCCAAACATCCTAACCGCTGGACGACAACGGATTTCGTTTTCTTGATAAACCAAAATATATTAAACAATATGAAATATGAAGTTGTTTTTCTCCCATAAAATGCTATATTATCATCTACCTCCTTGAAAACTGATATCATAATAATAATAATAATAATAATAATAATAATAATAATAAAAGGCTATAGTTCACGTTAACAATGCTCTGTATTTGCTATGTTCACAAATAAATTTTTGGGGGGATGACAATTCAGCCAACATCAGAATTCTTAGGCCCAACATATAGTTGGGGTAGGTGTTCGGAATTGATGTCAAATTATGGGCGGGTATTGATATACAGGATAGGGGTATTTGACATTTTGAATTATTGTAGATTTACGGTGGAACTCAGAATTTTGCAGTGAGTTGTAGCACACTTTTTCCTAAATATTTTTTCTTTGTAAAAGGATTTTTTTTGTTTTTTGTAAAGAACATTTTTAAGAGATAAAAGTAACCAAAAGATATTAAGAATTCAATTGTCATGTCTATTAATTATCTCTTTCTTGAATTTAGTTTTAATTGAATGATCTATTTATTATATTAGAAAAATTATTTAATATATAAATAGTTACAAAATAATTAATATAAGATTAGATGCATGTCTAATAATATTAATTATAAATTAATTAGTTAATTTGGTTGAATGATTCCTAGCCTAAATATTCTATATATTAGATTAGAAAATATTAATTTTATCCAGATTTAAGTTTATATTAATTCAATCTTTTATGCATTTGATTATAAATTAATTTAATAAAAAATAAATATATAATGATTAAGAAGGAAAAGAATTCATTGACATCTCTATAAAAAATTACAAATTATATAGTCCATATTTTTTCACATTCTAATGATGCATGCACTAAAACTGTTTAAGTAAATCCAATTTTGAATTCAAAATTTGACAGTATCTTATCAATTTTGGATAATTCGAATCATAACCGATCAAATTCAGATATCCTATTCATATTGTTTAAGTAATTGAATTGAATTCGGGTATGGCTTGATTCGATTCAATAAATATCTGAATTCAATTGATTATTTAATTCTTACTTTTGATCAAAACCCATTGATTTGGTCAAAAACTGTTTCACCTGGGTGGTTGAACCTCTAATCCATTTGACCTAGTCATCGAGTCATGGGCTACACACTTTATGTACTAAAAATTTCTAGTCCATAACTTTGTGCTTGGTAGTTTGAGGGGTAATCTTTATATCATTTTGGGTAATATTTTGAGATCTGTGTCCCAAAATATATACATATATTATATTTTATATTATTGATAATATATATATATATTATAAGATAAATACATTTATGTTTGTTAATCACGATCTTACTTGTTCCACCCAGATAGTCGATCATACCAATAGTTGATGTTTTGTATAAACAACATTTGAGTTGGAAGTAAACAACTAACCCCGCTTGTTTGATGAAATGTATAAAGTATATGATCTTAACATACACTATCTTCCATTGATTTCTTATGAAACGGTCTTTATAGTTCAGTAATGGATCATTTGATTGCAGATCTAAAGGTTAGACCAAGAGCCCATTAGTTCAAATTTAGTTGTGTTTCATTTCGACATATATATTTTTTTTAAAGATACAATTACCAAAACAGTTTTTAAAATTGAAGAAATATAAAATTAATAAATCAGAGTGGCGCAGCGGAAGCGTGGTGGGCCCATAACACACAGGTCCCATATCTAAACCTGTTTCAGATTTGAAGTTTAAAGCTTCTAAAACCACCGTTTCTCCTCTTTGAAGTTTTAGGCGGCATAATTCCAGTTTTTGGGTTTAGATATATGTGGGCTTTGAATTTGAGCTGTTTCAAGCAATCAAAAGTAAGTGTAGTTTTTATTTGCATCACATAATCCAAGTGTAGCTTTTAGAGAAACTTCTCACATATGCCTCTAATCTTTATGGATGCAAGTAATATATCTAAGTACTGA
Source organism: Nelumbo lutea (assembly GCF_056320005.1). Taxonomy (NCBI): domain Eukaryota; kingdom Viridiplantae; phylum Streptophyta; class Magnoliopsida; order Proteales; family Nelumbonaceae; genus Nelumbo; species Nelumbo lutea. Next base: position 64,751,512 of record NC_142685.1, on the reverse strand, counting down.
TTAAGCTATCCAGATAAACTTCTAGACTTGATTCATGGGGCTCTGATTGAGCCCCCAATAGGAATATTATGACTTAGTCCAACTGCACCCTAAAAGAAAATCAATAGTACTGTAGTCTGTAGTAAAGGAATTTTGAAAGGTTCTGACAAAAGCTGTTCTTAAATCTGCAATGCCTAATGAATGGAAGTAAGAAGGAAACCATCAATTATTACATTTTTTTCTTGTTGTTTTGACAGAGATCATTGTTTTTTGCCTTTTTGGTTAATGGGTATCCATCTCGAACCACCCCCTCATGATGATGATGCCAACACTATTTGGGAATTGCTTTTGAAATGGATGACATGACAAATGGGTATGGATTCTGTTTTGAGCCAAATTGCAAACGTTCTGAGCTAATCTGGGACGAGTGCAATAAAAAGTATTTTTAAAAATATATAAAGGTTCCTGGAGATTATTCACTGTTATTTATCAGTGAAAAGGAACATGATTCAACAAGAGTTGTAGTTCAGACTGAGATTGGTTCTTTTGTTGGTGAAGTTTGTGGGATACCTTTATTCTTTAGGAGTAACAATGCAAAAGCATGGCAGTGGGCTATGATTGTTTCTCTTGGGTTGGCAGTGCAGTAGTCTTTTTCTTTGATTTTTCTTTTTATTTCTTTTCACTTAAGCCCAGTTAATTTTTTGATAAGTTATTTATTCGGGTAAATGTAATTACTTAAGTAAATTTTTCTTGGAAAACACTTACTCAGGTAAGTACATTTACCTATGTTCTTTTATTTCCTAGGTAAATAAAGCAATGGCCATTTTAGCCATAAAAATCCATTATTAAAAGAGGCATTTTAGTCCCATTCAAGGTTGGCAACTTTCCTTCTTGGTGAGAAAGTTATTTACCCACCTAGGAGATGAATATCACTTTCCTGGGTAAATAATACGCATAGGAAAATAAACTTTCCCTGATCCCCACATAAAGCTGAAAGAAAAACATGAGATTCTTGGTCAATGGGAACCAAAATCTTATTGACCAACTTTCTCCCCTTTCCAAATCCAAAAAAAGAACGCTCCCTTAGAAGAATCAACTAATGAACTGTGTAGGGCTGTAAATGGGTCGAGTTTCACTGACCTATCAAGAGATTGGATTTATCCAATAAAATCGTACCGATTGTGTTGTCTTTGCTTTTATGGTTTTGTGCCCCAATTATAATTGGGTCAGGACTAGTTCTTGTTGTTCTGGATGGATTGAGACCTCAACTAGTTATATGGTTAATAATTCATAATGGTTTGCTGGTTTTTTTTTATAACTTTAGTTATATTTTATATCTAAAAGAGTAAATCTCAATGACAGTATATAAGATAATTTTCATTAAAAATATTCAGTGTTATCAATTGTCAATGTATAAACTGCTTACATTATTAAACTATATTGAATAAAGTTATCTTATATTTTGACATGCAATATAATTTATATTATATATAATATAATATTTTGGGTTGAGTATAGTTATTGTATATTTTATATTTTGATTAATGGTAATGATCGGGGTCTCGATTTATTTTAAAATCAAGGTCAGGGTTGGGGAATATTATCCCCGCCTCGTTGCCATTATTAAATAAAAATTTAATCTAATAGATAAATCATGGGCGACCATGTTGTCAGTATTGGCATGGAAGCCCATGGGTTTGCATGAGATGGCCTGAGCCCAGCTGTAGCCAGAATATTTTTTGATAAGCCCATAGGGCCATAGGCGATCTCATTGCAATGAATATTTCAACAGTACAGATAAAAGAAATGAAGGAGAAACAGACCAAGTATTTGATGCATTTCCCTCTAACCAAATTGATTTGATTCCTTCTTCGATAGCCAGCATCAAACCTTCCCTAACTTCCGTAGCTTCGAGTACTTCTGGGTGGTTACGAGGAACATTAATAGCCCGGCCCAAACAAAAGTTCCCATCAAAATTTAGTTCAATGTGAGTAGTTGGTACTGGGGACCATGAACTAGGAAGAAGATTTGGAGTTGGCTGGATGTCATTGTTGTGTTCAACTCCTCGTGTTTGTACAGTACGGAAAACTGGGCAGAAGATCTACTGATGATGTTTTCAGGGATGAAGGCCTCTCCACTCATTAGACTCTTGCATCTGACCTTCCAAGCATGCCACATGATGATGGCGCATAATTTAAAAATGGATTTCTCATTTTTTTTCCACAACATAGAAAGCCACTCTTCTAGATTGTGGACATGCACTGGATTAATCTTAGCAGCCACCATTGAACCACCACAACAGCCTCGTAGCTAGACAGAAAAGAAAGCGATGTTCTACTCTTTCCAACTCATTACCACACAAAATACATGTACCATCGATTTTGGCATTCTTCATTACCATGTTAGCATTGGTTAGGGCTATTTAAGGGTCGAGTTGTGTCAATTTATTGAGATTTTTTCAATAGATTGAAATTGAAATTGAAACCAAAACTGACATTGTGTTAAACAAAATTGATTTAATTGGTTTGAGTTGGGTTGGGTCGATTTCAGCTCTAAGTTCAACTATGTTTGAGAGTCAAATTGTATTAAAGGTTGTGCATGAGTTGAGGGGCTAGAGGGGGCGGGCCAAGTTAGAATAGAAGTTATTAAGAAAATAAAAAGTCAAACTGTATTAGAGAAAGAAGACTGAAATTTGTATATTTCAAAAAACTTTCTAATCTAAGTAAAAAAAGACACTTAATTGTAATTGTAATTGGTTGACTATTTGGTGTAAAATACCATAGAAACTAAGATCCTTTGATTAGTTTCTTTAAACTTTTCCAAAAAAATTTCTTGTCTAGTTGTGTTACAATACTTGTCATTAATGTCATTCTTAACTAAAAGACTAGAAATTAAATTAGGTTGTAACTAGGATAGAGACAATTTAGTTAAATAAACACAAAGTAAATTGTGACTACTAACTACTAACTATCAAGTCGGTTTGATTCGGGTGAAAACCAAAACCGACCCAAACCATCGATTTATAATTTTTTACAACACAAAACTAACCAGTATCGAAGAAAACCCGGCCAACTCAGATTGAATCAATCCGAATTGATCAATTTAATCGGGTTGAGTCTTCTTATGAACGGGCCTAGCACTAGTTGGTAAACAGTGATGTAAGCATCTTCAAAGAAATTGAGAAACCATGGTGGTAAATCATTGATGCTCCACAACTCTTTCCAATAAACATCAGGGAAGGCCCAGCAACTTTATGAGGAACTGGTTTCACACTCACACATATAACGATATGCCGAGGCACTTATGAGGTGACCTTTAGAGGTATATGTCCATACCCATGTATCTTCTGCGTGGGTGCTTGGGTGGGTCTCGAGGTGAGATGAGTACGAAGGAAAGCCTTCGTAATGATGCCATCAAATAAGGCTTGAATCTTTGGAGTACACCATTGTCTAGTGATTCAGTCGATGAGCTCTGCCACTCTATAGACCTGCACGGATGAATAAGCCTGTGGAGAAGGTAATGGGCATGTCAAGCCAAGGATCCTCAAAGACACGAACACTCCAGCCGTCCCCAATTAGAACTTTACAACCTCTAATTAAATGGTGTCTACACTCAAGATTAGAAGACCATAGGGGCCCAGAGTTGGTGTTTTATTGAAGATAGTTCATGTTATCTTCTGATCATTTTGGAATCCTCTAACAAAATGGTCCTTACACCCACCACACAATAATTGCAGTAGTGCATTGGGAACAGCTTCCCCATGTAAGAATGGCAACATGATAGGGTGGGGTTGGGTTTTGCAAGACCTATCCCGACCCCAAACTCAAATATTTTGCCCTATCCCTTTTCCATACCCAAACAGGGATATAAATACCAACCCCATCCCCGAATTCAAATCTCTCCCACGAAGAAATAGCAACAGCGCAGGGTGGGTTCAGGTTTTGCATGCCCTAAGCCCCTATCCCTGACCACAAACTCAGATATCTTGCCTTGTCCCTTCCTTGTACCCCAATGGAGATTAGTAACCCCAACCCCATCCTAATATCTTCGAGGAATGGGGATTTCCAAATTTCCCCACCTCGCTTAATCATTGCAACATGTAAATCTATTTATATATTGGAGTGGACAGATAGCACCCTTGTCTGTCCTGATAACCTGCCCTGAACAATGGTAAAAAAATTTGCCCCAGTCAGATGGGGTGGGTCAAACTCGAATGAGGGCTGGATGGGGTGGGCCATCTCCATCCCATGAATGAAAATATACAAATATATAGATTAGATGGTAATTTCTATCTTATTGGTGGGTATTTATCCCTCTCCTTTTTGGTGGGGTGTTTTTATTTTGTTTGTTGGGATTTTACAACCTGTATAGGTATTGGTAGATTACGGTATTAGATTAAACCTGACTTTTCCCAACCCGCATATTGTTGGAAAGCATATAAATTTTATGTATTAGATGTTGAATTTAATAATATTTTAAATTCTATGTGAAGGATAATTAATAGTTTAATCAAATAATTAAAAATTTTGTTGATTATCTGTATTATTTTACTTATTTATTATTTATATATGATAACAAATAATAAAAAATTAGATGTGAGTTCGAAACCAAACCCATCCTTACCCTTGAATGCAGAGAATGTAGGATAGGGGAGGGCTTTGTATTTTGATATACGGGGAGAATTTGGTTTATCAAAATCTAACCTTTTATGACCTTTGGATACAAATTCGGGGTTTAGAATGCCCATAATGTCTAGAATTTACAAAACCCTCCCAAATTCACCCCTTTGCCATCGATGTTCCCATGCGGTGCAACCGTGCAAAATACTAGGGGGCACCACCTGTTAAAACGCGATCTAGCCAAAACTAACCATGTTACATACACTCTCAAAGCTTGGGTAATTCAATCACACGTTGGGAACATCGCCCTCTGAATTTAACAACTTGATGGGGAGATATTCCCGATGTGCACTTGTGCAGCTAGATGCCGACCGAAGAGAATTAAAAAGTGTTTCAACTTATAAAATATTCCGTTGCCGGGAATCGAACCCGGGTCTCCTGGGTGAAAGCCAGATATCCTAACCGCTGGACGACAACGGATTACTGTTTCGAGATGCACTAAAATATGACTTAAAATATAAGAAATATTAATTTTGTTTCTATAAAAGGCTGTAGTTCATGTCAACAATGCTCTATACTAATATACTTGCTATGACCTATGACCACCCATAAATTTTTGTAAAAGAGTTTTTAAATGAAATGTCTATTAATTATTTCTTTCTTTAATTTAGTTTTAATTGAATGCTCTATTTATTATATTAAAAAATCTATTTAACATATAAACAACTAAATACAACAATTAATATAAGATTAAATGTCTAATAGTATTATAAATTAATTAATTAATTAATTTGGCTGAATGATTCCTAACCTAAATATTCTATATGAATTAGATTAGAAAATATTAATTTTATCCAGATTTAATTTTATATTAACCCAATATTATATGCATTCGATTAAAAGTTAATTTAATAAAAAATAAATATAATGGTTAAGAATGAAAAGTATTCACGGACTTGTCAATTAAAAAACATACAAACTATAGTCCGTATTTTTTCACATGCATTCTAATGAAGCATACACTAAAATAATTAATTCAAAGAAATAATTAACGATAATATTAATTTATATTATACATAAAAAAGGATTATGCCAACATCACTACATCAGCAATTCAGTAGTCTTAGCTCGTGGTGGGTCAATAGTTTAATTATTTGAACCCGTAACATCATAATCATATAATAAAAATACAAAAATAGATAAAAATGTAAAAATACAGAAAAAAAGGTAAAAAAATTAAATGTGCCATTTACACATCTTGAGGTTTTAAAATTGACCCCAGTGGACGTAAATATACGCTCAATTAATAAAGCATGGGTAACCATTTACACATCATCACATGACCCATTTAAATTAAGAATAGAAACCCTATTTAAATGTTTTGCTCAATGTTTGCAACCTGTCATTACTTGGTCATTGGGTCATGGGTTACATATTATATGTACTAAAAATTGAGTCCCGTAGCTTTGTGCTTGGTAGTTCGAGGGGTGATCTTTAGGAATGGCAATGGGGTGGGGCGGGGCAGGGCCGGGTTTTGTCTGCCCCATACCCAATCCACAATTGAAATTCCCCACCCCGAACCCTAGAGATGCTAAAAATCATAACCTCATCCCCGTTCCTGACCCCCGACTTTACCTTATCCCACCTTGATCATTCTTGTATATTTATAGATTTATTTATTTTTTATTGTTTGAAACCTACTTAGAACTATTTTTATTTTATATTATGTAATATAATATAGTATATATAATATAATATATAATAATATAATACATATTAGCATATATTAACAATTTTATATGTATTATGTTATATAATATAATCGGGGTGGGGTGGACAAATTACTGTCCTCGCCCCGACCCCGACCCCGACCCCGACTCTCAGGGTTTTAGGTTTTCTCCGAACCTAACCAATGGTCAAAAAATCCAGACAGACCAAGGCGGGATCCCACGGGGATGAGTCAAATTGCCATCTCTAGTGATCTTTATATCATTTTGGAGTAACATTTTGAGATCTGTGTCCCAAATATATACATATATCATTTTGGAGTAACATTTTGAGATCTTTATATCATTAATGAAAATCAAGTTTAAACCTATTATTATTATTATTATTATTATTATTATTATTATTATTATAAATAATAGCTTCCATGCGCAGGCCCTGATGCCGAACTTGGAACCACCAAGGTCAAAACTGAACTGGAACCAATTTTGACAGGGTAGGTTTTGGTCCCAAAGTGACTTGGAACGGAATCGAATTGACCCTTGCTCACCCCTAAAAACACTCTCCCCCACCAACTCTATCCAATTTGGCAATGTTTCTTGGGCCTCACTTCTAATATCTTTTGCAAAGCTTGGAGAGGTATTAGTAGGTGTTAGTACCCACATTCATACTATGACATGACCCTAGTTTTTGTCCCTCACTTTAGATTCATGGGAATTTCTTTCTTTTTTTTCACAAATGATAAGCAAGGAATGCAGCCTATGAAGATCAAAGATGATTAAGGCCATGTTTGGGAGTACTTAAAAATAAGTGCTTATTTGGGCCAGGACCACACCATTAAGCACTTATTGGTGTTTGGGAAATAAGTCAGAAATAAGTATTTATTTTAAAAATAAGGGTTTATTTTTTAAGCCCATAATTTTAACTTTTTTAAGTGATTATACAATAAGCACTTATTCATTTTTTCCCCAAATTATCTCTAGTTGATGTTTGGGTGATGTTTGGCTGGCCAAGGATGCCACGTGGTAGCCTCCATGGCCATCCTCTCTCTCAAGTCATGTTTACACCACGCGTGATAGAAGAGCACAACTAAGAAGGAGTGTCTTGCACGGACAAGGAAATTGACCTCGTTGAGGAAGAGAAAACCTCTTGAGACCTTGGCAGACAACCTCATCCCAATTACCATGGGAGCTCTATCCATCTGGAACATGGACATCCAACTATAAATAGGTATTCCCCATTTGAGGTAAGGGACTTTTGGAAGAACACTCTTTGAATATCTCTCTACACTATTTCTTTAGCCAGGAATAACATTATTTCAACTTGTTCAGCCCGACCACCTCCTTCTCTGCCCAACTAACTTGAGCGTTAGAGTATCTACCCGAGGATTAACTCCTTGAGCCTTTCACCATTATCTTGGTTGTAGATCTCAGTGCAAGACTTAGTCCTTCCACATAGGCCCCATCTAGTTGGCAGGATTATCTGATTGTGTCCTTAGTTCGGAACACCTTAGATCGGACAACATTAGGTTGGCGCCATTTGTGAGAAGCATACACAAAGCCATTTCCCAAACACCTTTCTGCGCATTTAAAGCAACCATATCTAAAAACATATTCGACCGCTCTAGAGCCTATTCCCCATCTCATGGGTCTTGCTCACTTTGCAACTCTCCACCTTAGGAGCCCAACATCAGATTGCGGTCAACCCAGCACAATTCCAAGCCATAAAGCAGAAAGTCAACCATATCCTAGCCATGATAGAGATGTTGGGGCAACCAACTCACCCTCCCCAAGCTACATGCCCTGCCATACAGGCACCTCTATAGTCGATACTCGCACCGAGGACCCCAAAAGGTGCCATGCAGATAGGCACAGGGCCCAACCCGACTGTGAACGACCGCAACCATCCAAAAGACTTGACTCCCTAGCCTGGCCTCGTGCACACGACATCCATAGTAGATCCTATCACTTCGCCTGAGTGCCAGTGAAAGAATGGTTCAACCAACGTCTATAGCACCCACCAATCTTGATAGTTGAATCTAGCTCGGTTTGAGATCAGCCTACAATCCCAAAAGGGGAGAAATCCACAAACATGGTCCTAGACGATAGAGACATTTTGATCAAAGAATTGAGAGTGTGGCTGGCCGAACTGGAGTGTAGCTAAGTGAATAGAAGCATTGCCCCTTCGACGGCTCGACTAACAGAGTGGCACCACAGTCAATAGCCTAACAAAGAGCCAATTTTCGTCCAAGAAATCGTTGATGAGCTCCTCTTGGCCGGATGGTAACCTCATCAGTTTGAGAAGTACGATGGAGCCTTGGACCCCAACGACCACATTGAGGGGTTCAAGGTGATAATGATGCTACACAGCTCCTTCGAAGGCCTCATGTGCAAGGTCTTCGTCGCCACCCTCCATGGAGTCACCAAAACCTGGTACGCCTCCCTTCCTCTGTGGTCTATATCCTACTGGGAGCAATAGGAGACGTAGTTCCTGGTGCAGTTCATCGCCAACCAAAGGCACTAAATATGTTGACCATCCTTATGCAAGTGCGAGAAAGGAAAGGAGAGGCCTTGAGGGAATACTTGGAGAGGTTCAACACCAAGGCCCTCTAGGTCTGAGCCCTAAATCAATTAGTAGTTGTGACTGCCATCATCAGCAGATTGCATTCCTTGATGTTCAGCTTCTCTTTGCAAAAGAACCCTTTGCCCAACTTGACCGCGCTCATGAAGCACACACAAAAGTATACGAATGTTGAAGAGGCCCAAGCATTGCACAAGGAGGATGAAGATTTGCACGACTAGAAGCACAGAGACCACGACTGTTGAAGACCGGATAGAGAAACCAAGAGGCTAGACCGCTTACCTGACCATAAACCGAGGAACCCATTATCAACGTATCACAACTTTACTCCACTCAACACTCTGCGGGCTCACATATTGATGCAAATCCACAACCGCATCTTCGTCAAGTGGCCTGCAAAGATGAAAACCCAAGGCTACAAGAGAAATCGAGACAAGTTTTGTGACCTCCACTGTGACCACAACCACAACACTGAGAGCTTCCACGACCTTCACCACCACTTGGAAGACCTCATTCGACACGGATTTATCGACATCAAAGAACATAAACCTAGAGAAGAATCGCACCGCACCGATGGCCTGCCAGCTCGAGCTCCCCCTATCAGGGTCATCACCATCATCTTAGGCGGGATGACCCTTAAAAGGGAAACTAGTCACAAAAGATCTACCCGAGGAGCTAGAGTTCTAAGACTAAAATGTCCCAACAAAAATTAGTGTTGAACACTAACAACGACCGGACTGTATAGATTCAATAAATAAAGAATCCTCTTCAAGCACAAATGACCAAACTCCCATGCACAATTCGATAGAACTCCAATTGTCGAAGTTCGTGTTGACCAACAAATGTAGTGTGATGAGAACCTCACGAAAGACCTGATCGACCACAGACGGTCGAGGCGAGAACAAGCCTCCGATCGGCACCACAGGAACGACGTCCCTACCAAAATGGCAAGAGGATGGCCATCTAACTCCACACACCCACCCGACTCATAGTCGGAGTAGAGATAACCGAGGACCACGGCTAGCCCAACCAAAGAACGTGAAGCTCTCCAAGACCAGGTGCCATCGAGCTCCCCAACAACGTTGAGAGCTTGGAAGCACCTTGGCAAGCATAAGACCGAAGCCACTAAGTCAGAGACCTGAGCCAGCGAAGGACAAAGACCTCGGTCAGCATAAGATTGAGGCCACTAAGCCAGAGACCTCGGCTAGCATTAGACCGAAGCCAACGAAAACCAAAGACCTCATCTAGCATGAGACCGAGGCCACTAAGCTAGGGACCTCGGCTAGCATAGGCCAAAGACCTCGACTAGCAGAAGACCAAGGCCACTAAGCCAGAGACCTCGACTAGTGAAGATTGAAGACTCGGGCAAAATGAGACCGAAGCCATAGGGCTGAAAACCCCAATTACAACATTAAATCCAAAACTTTGACTAGATTTAGAGCCAAGTACAAAAGCATGACCTATGCTTCCTATCGGCCGACCCAATTCTAAAGCACAACTTAGAAAAGAGAAGGGAAAAAAAAATAACAAAGAAAGTGCTTGGTAGAAAGACCAAACTTCCATTAATGAAAAAAGTTGATACAATGATTGCCAGCTCAGCATACCGAGTTGTGTACAACAAAAAGCAGAAAAAAGGGGAATCAATTTAGGCTAGTCGTGCCATCTGCAAGGCTCACCTCTTTGGGAGTGGTCGCACTATTGTTCGGGGCAGAGTGCTCAATTAGCGGCGCTTAGAGGTGTAAAATGGGTCGTGCTAGGCCGACACGGCACAACCCATAAGCAGCTCACGCAAAGTGCAGGCCATGCCGTGTTGGTCCGCAAGCTGTCCCAAGTTGTGCCTCCCTCCCTTGTGATAACTTGAGAGGTCGGCCCGGCACGGCCCATGGCCAAAGCCCGTGTGGGCCTGTGTTGTGTTGTGGGCTAGGTTGGTCCATGGGCCAAGCCTTAAGCCAAGTCGGGCCATGGACTGGGCCAAAGCTAATTATTTAAAAATTAAAAAAAGCTTAAAATTTTAATTTTATATGAATTTTGATGTATATAATTGCTTGTATATACAATAATTAAATAAATTAATATAATAAAATTGAAAACAATTATTTATTTTGTTAATATATTACATACTATATATTATTATATAATTATAATTTATATAATATATTACATATCATATTATATAATACAAATATTATTTATGTATAATATATAAATAATATATATGGGCCATGAGCATCACAAACTACGAACCTAAAACCCAGGCCCAACATGGCCTAAAACTTCGTGTAGGGCTTAGCACGGTCCATGTGTTGTTGTGCCGGGCCGATCCAAAGTTAGGCCCACAGCCCAACCCGATTTACACCTCTAGGCAGTGTCGGTGCCTCAGCATTAAAGGGACCATATTGTTCCACAACTATGGCGATCTTAGGATGCTCGTGCATGACCCTCTAGTAGTGAGCAAAGTGGGTTTGCTAGGATTATGTAGCGTAATCATCGAGGGCAATCTGGAACTCCTTGGACTTCTTGTACCTGGCGACCACCTCCTCGGCACGTAGCAGTTTTTCCTTAGGCTCCTCGACCGCCTTCCTTGTCTTGTTGCGGTCTCCCTTGAGCTCATGAGCGCAACTCTTCAGACGTCTCAACTCTTCATCCTTGGCTGTCATCGCTTATCTTACCTCGGTCATCTCAGCCAGTTAGCCTGCATACGAGAGAATTTTTCCTCCCGAGCCTCGGCCATTTGACGAGGGGTGTGCACCCTATTGACCAACTTTGTCACCGTGCAAATAGCTTTAGAAACATGAATTCAACAAGCACGACCAAATAAACCGAAGAATAGAGGAGACAATATGAAAAGCTTACTATAGCACACTCCCGGATGGCAGTGCTCTCTAGCACCCCGCTCGTGCAGTCGCTGGCCCTCCCTAACTACTTGGGCATGCCCTCAGTCTCCAAAGTGTCCTCCAATTGAACACTCTCGCTCGGCCTATAAACCTCAGTTTCCAGATCTACCAGGGGATGAAATCTTGAATCCTCTCTACAGCACGTACCTTGGTGGAGACCCACCGAAGACAACGTCCACCACGTCTCCCTCAACCGGCCTCGACCTTGTGCTCAGTCAAGGGTTTACAACCTCAGGATGGTAGCTTGCATACATCTGGTTCTCTCCTCCTCGTCCATGATCGCCATATCTACTAGAAAAAATAAGTCAATCAAAGCCGAAGTAATAAAGCAAGAAGAAACACTTACTAAAGCAAGGACAAACCAGTTGGAGGCTCCATCAACCCGACACGGATCAACATTGAGAACAATATGTACTCTTATATGTTGACCCTCATTATCCTTCTGATGGCTGCTAACTCTTCCCTAGATAGCATAATGCCTTCACTTTGGTCCTCGGGGTAGATAACTCGATGGGGAACGACCAACCCCTTGGGTAGTGCACAAAGAAGAAACCCTCCTTCTAATGTTTCATTGAGGAGGGGTCCCCGATGAGCACCTTATTGTGTTGCTGAGCCAAGAAGTAGTAATTGCCCTACTAGGCTTTCTTTAGGTGTAGAAAGTATGTGAACATCGGTAGAGTGATGTCCACATCGTGAAACGAGTAGTAATATAAGAGGCTAACCAAGTACCTAAAAGAATTGGGTATTAGCTAGACTACCAGGATGCAGTTCCACCTCAACACCGCCGCAATACTTTCACTCAAAGGAAACCTCTGCTTGACTATCAAGCCATGCACATATATGCAAAGTTCCCTTGGCCAAGCCAAGGTAGCCCTCTCACCAATACCTAGGCACCTTAGCTCATACTCCTTGACAACACAATAAAGGGCCCTAATTTGGGTCGGGTCCCTAGGAGTCAGTCTACAAGGTGAAGACACAAAGTGACTTCTAAACCGCACGGTGATGCCAAGCCCATCTTTTGACACAACATCTACTTCGACCTTGTCATTTTCCCTAACCTCGACCTCCCAAAAGGCCACAACCTCCTTTGCCACGACACCTCCACCCTCAGGCCCTTTGTGCTCAATCCCATGGGCGTTGGTCTCATGGACCACGAATGCAATGGCCTTGGGATGAGACCCCTGCTTGGACTCACTAGTTAATGTACAAGAGCTAGATGAAGAGGAAGAATAAGAAGACAAGGAAAATGAAGACGTCTTACCAAAGAGATTACACCGCAGAACACCTAAAGAACTAACCTAGGACTATTTCACGCCGAGCTCCTAAGATCTCTCACTCAAAATGATAAAGTAAAACTACTCGCCTACCCCTTTTATATAAAGGCAACTAATGGTTCAAATTAAACCAGATCAATGGCACCCATTCGACGCCGCACTTTGCACGCACGTAAACTTGGGAAGACGAAACGACTCATCTGCTGGCCCATTTCGGAAATGGCATGAGTGTTGGACCAGCTAGTCCGCCCAGCAAACCAACTTTATTCTAGGCCAGTCAACTCAAAGAAGTTAAAGTTTCTCAATCGAAGACCGCAAAACTTTTCCACAACTAGTCGTGATCGAGCACTACACTCCTCGACTTCGGAATTGGGGGAGTGGTATTTAGGTGATGGTTGAGCTAGCCAAGGATGCCATGTGGCAGCATTCGTGGCCATCCTCTCTCAAGCCACGTTGACACCATGCCTGATGGAAGAGCATGACTAAGGAGTGACCCTTATGGACAAGGAAGCAGACCCCACTGGGGAAGAGGACACCTCCTAAAGACTTTGACAGATGACCTCATCTCAACAACCTGGGATCCCTATCCATCTGAAGCACGGACATCCAACTATAAATAGGTATTCCCCGCTCAAGGTACGAGACTTTTGTAAGAACACTATTTGAATATCTCTCTACACTCTCTTCGGCCTGGACCAGCATTATTTGAACTTGCTTAGTCCGACCGCCTCCTTCTCTGCCAACTGACTTGAGCGTCGAAGTACCTACCTGGGGATTAACTCCTTGAGCCTCTGACCTTTCTCTTGGTTAGAGATCTCAGTGCATGGATTCATACTTCCACCTCAACCTCATCTAGTTGGTTGGATTATCTAATTGTGTCCTCGGTTCGGAACACCTTGGATCGGACACTCAGTTGAATTTTAAAATACCACTTATAAAGCTATCCTTAGTTGAAGTTTATAAAAGTATGAAAGTACTTACGTAAAAGTGCTTTTATGAAAGTACGTTTATAAAAGTGCTTTCATAAAAGTACTTTTGGAAAGTACTTTTATAAAAATACATCCATATAAGTGCTTTTATAAAAATACTTCCACAAAAGTACTTTCATGAAACTGTTTTCATAAAAATACCTATATAAAAGTACTTTCATAAAAGTGCTTTCACAAAGTACTTCTGCAAAAGTGCTTTCGTAACATTTAAAAGAAAATGAAGGATAAAATAGTTACAAATGCTTATTTAAGTCCTTATTGGAGAAAGACTACCAAACTTCCAATTAATATGAAATAAGTGCTCATTTTTTAAAATAAGCACTTGAAAAAGTTGGGTGCCAAATTCAAATAATTGCTTATTCAAATAAGCACTTGTTTTTGAGCACTTAATCAATAAGCACTTAGTTTTAACATAAGCACCAAGGTTTTTAAAACCAAACTGGACAACAACCCTGTCAAGGGTCTGGTTCTTGAGTTGAACGGTTCAACTGTTCGAACCGAACGGATGGCCCATTCTAACAAAAAAGTTTAAAAAATTTTAAAAATAAAAACCGGCCAAACCATTGAGAGGTTCGACCGCCCAGGTCAACGGTTTGCTGACCAAATCAATAGTTTTTGGGGAACTAACAGTTCTGGGGTAAAACGGAATCGATGACCTAATCGGTTCTCGATTTTTTAGGTTTGACCCTCCGGTCCGATCTAGTTTTGAAAACCATGATAAGCACTTAGTTTTGAAAACCAAGTAAAGCAAATGCAATCCATCTTTATCTTTGGGTATTCTATTCTCATCCATTTTTTGTTATACAATTCATGAACTTAGTTACCATAGGTAGAATATTGTAAATTTATATATACTATATTATAAAGCGATTAGGTCCTACGTAAGCAGTCCTCTCCTTCTCCGGTTCCCTTTTCTCTGTTCTCTCCTTAAACCTCTCTCCTTTCTCCCTTACCCCTTTTCCAGTTATCTCATTCACTCATGTCAACAATGCTTTGTACTTGCCATGACAACAAATAAATTTTTTCTTTGTAAAAGTATTTTTTTTTTCTTTTTGTATAGAACATTTTTAAGAGATAAAAGTAACCAAAAGATATTAAGAACTTAATTGCCGAAATGTCTATTAATTATCTCTTTCTTGAATATAGTTTTAATTGAATGCCCTATTTATTATATTAGAAAACTTATTTAATATATAAACAATTAAGTGCAATATTTAATATAAGATTATATGTCTAATAATATTATGAATAAATAAATAAATTAATTAATTTGGCTGAATGGTTACTAACCTAAATGTTCTATATATTAGATTAAAAAATATAAATTTTATCTAGACTTAAGTTTATATTAACCCAATATTCTATGCATTTGATTAAAAGTTAATTTAATAAAAAATAAATATATGATGATTAAGAAGGAGAATAATTCCTGGACATGCCTATAAAAAAGGTACAAACTATAGTCCTTATTTTTTCACATTCTAATGATGCATGCGTGTACTAAAATAATTAATTCAAAGAAATAATTAACAATAACATTAATTTATATCATACATAAAAAAGGATTATGTCCACATCAGCGATTCAATAGTCTTAGTTAGGGGTGTCAATGGTATTCGAAAATTCAATTTCGAATTTGAAATTTGACATAATTGAGTTGAATTTGGATATTTCGAATATCATAAGTGGACGAATTCGGATATCCTATTCATATTGTTTACATAATCGAATTGAATTCGTATATGATCTGATTTGATTCAATAAATATTAGAATTCAATCAATTTATTTAATTCTTACTTTTGACCAAAAACCATTGATTTGGTAAAAAACCATTTCACATGAGTGGTTGAACTTCTAACCCATTTGACCTAGTCATCCAGTCATGGGTTACACACTTTATGTACTAAAATTTCTAGAGTCTATAGCTTTGTGTTTGGCAGTTTGAGGGATGATCTTTATATCATTTTGGGATAATGTTTTGAGATCTACGTGTCCTAAATATATACATATATTATATCTTATTTTATATATATATATATATTTGCTAGTCTAACCAGTGACCCGTAACCTAGAGGCATGGCCGGTTCGGTCTCTGGTATAAATAACACTTTATTGGAACTTTCTTGTTCAAATCATCAAAGAAACTTTCTCTCATCCTTGGTGAATGTATTACTCCTACAAAAGAATTAATTATATCCTTAGCAGCATGAGATTTGTGATTTCTCACACCTTGAGAGAAGGAAACAGATGTGCTGATTTCCTTGCGAATGCCGGTATTGATGCTAAATGCCATGTAGCTTTTGATACCATTTCAAATCTTCCGATTGATCTTAAAAAGCTAATGCATGAGGATTATATTAACATCCCTCTGTTACGTATTGATTAGTTAGGTTGTAATGTGGTTTGCTTGTTTATTTTGGGTGGGTTAAGGCGAGAGCATTTTGTTTTGGGCTTGGGACAGGCGGGCCATGTCTTCCCCTATTATATTTATTTTCCCTTCTGCTAATGATTAATAAAATTTGTAGGTAGCCGCCCCCTCCACCTGCAAAAAACTTTGGGGGTTTAACCTATAAATTTAAAAAAAAAACATTAAAAACTCGATTGTGAAAAAACAACTAACCTCGCTTGTTTGATGAATTGCATAAAGTATATGATATCTTTCATTGCTTTCTTATGAAACGGTTTTTATAGTTTAGTAATGGATTATTTGATAGCAGATCTAAAGGTTAGATCAAGAGCTAATTAGTTCAAATTTAGTTGTGTTTCATTTTGATGCATTTCTTTTATCAAGATACAATTATAAAAATAATTTTAATAAGTTGAAGAAGTATAAAATTACTAAATCAGAGTGGCGCAGCGGAAGCGTGGTGGGCCCATAACCCACAGGTCCCAGGATCGAAACCTGGCTCTGATATAGCGATATGCACAATAATGCTTCCAAAACTAATTTTTTAAGCTTAGATGGCATAATTCCAGATTTTGGGTTAAGATAAATGTGGAGTACAGATAAACTTGTAAAAGGGGTATAAATGGATCTAATTCAAATTCGGATATTAATTTTCAATTCGATTCAAATTTGATTAATTAATTATTTTAGATAATTAATAAATATATAAAATAAATATTTTATTGATATAAAGTATATGAATATATAAATTTTATATAACTTAATTATTATATATTTATAAATTATATAAAATAATTTATATATCATATATAAGAATTAAATAATCAGTCGAATTTAAATATTTATCGAATCGAATCAGGTTATATCCAAATTCGACTTATTAGATATTCAAATTATCCAATTCAATTTAATTATGTCAAATATCGAATTCGAAATCAAATTTTTGAATACCATTGACACCCCTACTTATAAACTTGATTCATGGGGTTCTGACTGAACCACCAATGGGAATATGACCCTCTTAACTCCCAGGAGACATTTCTTGTGCTAGTTGCTTTAAATAGTTCATCTGCACCCTAGAACAAAACCCATAGTAGTAGGGGTGTAAACGGATCGAGTTCGAATCAGATTAGGAAATATCCGAATTCTAATTTGATTAGAAATCCAATATCCGAATTCGATTTGATATCCGACAGATATTGTAAATTAATATCTGAATTTGAATCTGATTAAATTTTCAAATTTCCGATTTGATTCGAATTCGATTAATTAATTATTTTAGATAATTAATAAATATATAAAATAAATATTTTATTGTCATAAAGTATATAAATATATAAATTATTTATATAACTTAATTATTATATATATTATATAAAATATTTTATATATTATATAAGAATTAAATAAGCGGTCGAATTCGAATATTTATCAAATCGAATTAGGTCATATCCGAATTTAAATCCGATTAACTATTCGGTAAGAATAGAATATCCAAATTCGACTGATTAACTATTCGAATTATCTGAATTCAATTCGATTATCTTGAATATCAAATTCAAAATCAGACTTTCCAATACACCCCCATATAGTAATGTAGTAAAGAAATTCTGAAACGTTCTTACAAAAGCTGTTCTTATGAATCTGCAATGGCTTATGTATGGAAGTAAGAAGGAAAACATTAACCATTGCAATTTTTTTCTTGTTTTGAGAGAGCTCCTTGGTTTTTGGGTCAAACTCGGTTGTCACAACTCACAATTGATAGTTGGTTTGATTTTGGCTACGTCAGAACAGTTTATAACCAGTTTGGGTCCATTCAATTTATCCCAAATAAGATCCATCCATTGACAGCTCTATGGTACAGAATGGTTTTGACAATACCATTTTTTCTTTATTTTTTTTTTGTTTTATCTTCAATGACCCCACATTCACAAAAATGTTCTAATGTGCTTCTAACAAGATTTATAACTACACATTTCAAACATGTGTTGTATCCGAAAATATGCTCGCAATATGTTGGAAGCGTATTGTAACGTTTTACTGGGAGCATATTTGGATTCTTTTAATTGTTTAATTCCATATCTAGAATCTTCTAAGATTCTATGTATTAAAATTTTACAATGCTACTTGTTTAAAAGATATATATATATATATATAATCGTTAAAAAAATGCACATGGATTGGACTGGTCCTATGGGCCACAGAGCCCAGCCAAGCTTGGGCTTCCTCGTCAAACGACTGTAGGTTTTGCCCAAACCCCAATTTAAGGCAGCCCCAGGCGTGGTACTACGTACTTTAGGCTTGCTTGTGATGGTGGCATAATAGGTATTTGAAGGTTAGATCAAGAGTTCATTTTAGTTCAAATTTAGTTGTGCTTCAAATTGATACATGTTTTCTTTTTTTGTCAAGATACAAATATAAAAACAATTTTAATGATTTGATGGAATATAAAATTAATAAATCAGAGTGGCGCAGCGGAAGCGTGGTGGGCCCATAACCCACAGGTCCCAGGATCGAAACCTGGCTCTGATATGGCGATATGCATGGTGTAATGCTTCTAAAACCATTTTTTTAAGCTTAGAAGGCATAATTCCAGATTTTGGGTTAGATATATGTGGATTACTGGACTTTGAATTTGAGCTGTCTAAGTGTTTCATTAGATAATCTTCTTACAGTATGCCTTAATTTCCATCAACGATGCAAATTATATCCAAATACTGAATTAGCTGTCTACATGATGATTGAAAATTAATATCTGAATTCAAATTTGATTAAATATTTGAATATTCGGTTCGATTTAAATTTGATTAATTAATTATTTTAAATAATTAATAAATATATAAAATCAAATCATGAGACATCTCTTGCACCAATTGCTTTAAATAGTCCATCTGCACCCTAGAACAAAACCCATATTAGTGTAGTAAGGGAATTCTGAAACGTTGTTACAAAAGCTGTTCTTATGAATCTGCAATGCCTTATGCGGGGAAGTAAGAAGGAAAGCATTAGTCATTGCAATATTTTTCTTGTTGTTTTGAGAGAGCTCCTTGGTTTTTGGGTCAAAGTATATAGTCACAACTCACAATTGATAATTGGTTTGATTTTGGCTTACATCTATTTTATAGAACAGTTTATAACCAGTTTGGGTCCATTCGCTTTATCCCAAACAAGACCCATCCCATTGACAGCTCTATGCTACATAATGGTTTTGACAATACCATTTTTTTTTTCTGTTTTTTTGGTTGTCTTCAACGACCCCACATCCACAAACATGTTCCGATGTGCTTCCAACAACATTTATAACTACACATTTCAAACATGTGTTGTATCTGAAAATCTGCTCCCAATTGTTGGAAGCGTATTATAACATGTTTTATTGGGAGCATATCTGGATTCTTTTAGGTTTTGTATGTTGTATCTCTGACCCCGAACTCAAATATCCTGCCCTGTCCCTGTCTTGTACCTCAATAGCGTTAGTAATTTCAATTCCATCCTCTTCCCCAACGAGGATCGGGAACCGTCAAATTTGCCTTGCCACTAGGAGTGTTAACGGTATTTGAAAATCTGATTTTGAATTTGATATTTGACATAATTGAATCGAGTTTGGATAATTCGAATATCTAATTGGTTGAATTTAGATATCCTATTCTTACTATTCTTACTGAATGTTTAATCGGATTCGAATTTGGATATGACCTGTTTCGATTTGATAAATATCTGAATTTGACCGATTATTTAATTCTTATATATAATATATAAAATGTTTTATATAATTTATATATAATAATTAAGTTATATAAATAGTTTATATATTTATATATTTTATATCAATAAATATTTATTAATTATCTAAAATAATTAATTAATCGAATCAAATATTTGAATATTTAATCGATTTGAATTCGGATATCAAATTTTCTAATCGGATTCGAATTCAAATATTGCCTGATCTGATTTGAATTCCATCTGTTTACACCCCTACCTGCCACGCCCGATCATGCTAAACATGTTAAAATGCTGGAATCATTTTAATTCAGCCACTCTAGAGCAGATATCCACTAACAACAATGATCATCAAAACATTTGGATTTCGATGATGGAATCATTTATTTATAATATAACCCATGTGATGCATGTATACATGCTAAAGATAAATAAAGCCCCGTTTAGTTCATAGGAATAGGCGTTTGGAATCGGAATCGTAATCGGAATGGGTTATTCCGATTCCAAATGTGTGGTTGGATGGAATCAAAATTCCATTCCCATTCTTGTTGGAATGGAATTCCCCCATTTGAGGGAATGGCCATTCCCTACCCCTCTCTTGGGAATTAAATCCCATTCCTGCTGATTTTAATTCTCATTTACTATGGAAATGGATCATTCCGATTCTGATTCCAAAGGATTTCAATTCTCATTTTGATTCCGATTCTGATTACAAACCAAACGGGGCCTAAAATATTTTTCTTTATTAAAGTAGAATAAAATAAATGATTTATTGAATCAATTTATCTAAGGCAATACTTGGCTTTATACTTCGGTGGGTAAAGATTTATGCTATCAAAGAATTTCACTTGTAAAAGCATGCATATGCACGGGGAGAGGCAGTTCAGTAGTTTGTTTTGTTATTACTGTGTGTATAAAGTCCGGAGGCCGGAGCATGGAGGAGAATTCCATTGCATCGAGACTCAAGATTATCATCGAGGGTGACTCTAAGTTCATGATAGACTGTTCAAACATGCAAGTGGAGTCTCCGTGGAGGCCGAAGCCTATCATCGAAGACTGCTTAATCGAAGACTGCTTAACTTTGCTCGATCGGGATGATGGAGGGGTAATGCGGTTTACCGTCATATCTTTTTCGTGAAGCCAACGAAGTTGTTGTTGGTCAGCTAATCGTGCTCATTCATTTTCTACTCAATGTTTCTAATATTCATGTCTTTTGCTCTTATGACTTATTAATTGTTTTGTTTTTGGGACGTGCTATTCTTCATCTTGTGTATAGGGGTGTTGTTGATCGGTCAGCTAATCTTGTGTATAGGGGTGCATGTCGGGCGGGTTGGGCCAATTTTAGGGTCAATCCGGGCCCAACTTTAAAATTTGGGCTTATGGCCCGAGTTCGGACCAAATCCAAGGTGAAGTCTGTTTTCCCAATTTGAGGCCAGTTCGCACTGTAATTTGATGAATTCGGATTGGGCTTGGGCCTGGGTTGGGCTTGCGTTGGTCAATGAACCCACGCTAGCTGTACTTGCCGGGTGAGAAGGTTGTACTACCGAAGCTGATTTGTTCTTGTCAACAGTTGCCGGTCTGTTGTCACTCCCGCTGTATCGGCGATAATTATCACTATGGGCCTTTTCTTGGAACAACAATTTTGCTTTCAAGGCTAGGTTCCTTGCTTCCTGCACACTAAGAACCATCTGTACACCATTTTTATCTCTAATAGACGGTCTCAAACCGCTCAGATAACGGGCTACCTGCTGGTTATCTGTTTCAGATAATTGATTTCTTTAAGTTAATATTAAAAATTCAGATGTATATTCATTAACAGTACGGGAACCCTGCGCTCACCGTTGGTATGATTCAAACATGTACTGTTCATAATCTGGGGGTAAAAATCTACCCCTGATTAACTATTTCATGCGCCTCCAGGTTCGAACAGGACCCCTTCCTTCTTTGATCCGGGTCTCTCTCATGTGTTCCCACCAAACGGATGCACCTCCTTTTAGTCGGAAGGCTACTAGTTTGACTCTCCGTTCTTCTGAGATTTCCATATACTCGAAGAAATGATCGACTTCTGGAGGACCATTGAATTCTAACTCATCATCACTACCATTGTCAAGAATTAGGCGCCGGGATGCAGCGTTGATGGGCGGTCTGTCGTGGTCGTCTCCTTCGATTGGATGTGGATTTTCCTGGTTCCGTGGAACAACCTCCCGTAACAAGGTTGGCAGTTGTTCAGCCATCTCTGCCAACTACTGTTCGATGTTATGTGTGGCCGTGCACTACTCTTCGATTGCTCTCCAAACAACTGGGAACCCCTGATCTCCGTCATGGGGTGGGTTGCGTCTGCTACCGTCTTGGTTGGCCATCTGACTGGGCAAACTCCCTGCTCTGATACCACCTGACGCAGCATGGAAGCAAGGCTGGCTATGCAAGCACCGGACGAACACAAGCTTCTAGCGAAGCAAGAATGAAAATCTCTAGAGGAGAGAGAAAAGTTGGTGAAAATTGAAGTGTAAATCTGAAGTGTGTATTAGCTTGGAAAGAGCAACTTTTATAGTACATTTGGAAATTGTAGAAGAACTAGGAAAGAACAATTAAGATAGATATCAAAACATCTAATTTGCTAGGATCGAACTCTTCTTGATCTTGGTCTTGATAGGATCGAACTCTTCTTGATCTTGATGAGTCTTGGATTCTTGAATTCTTGATGAATCTTGGATTCTTGAATTCTTGATGAGTCTTGGATTCTTGAATTATCCTTACCCTTCTCCTTATCCTAGGAGTTGCCGCCCCTATAGTGAGATGGGCCTTGGGATGGGCCTCCATCAATTTTAAAGTATGGAAAATCAACTGAAAAACTAATGAAAGATTAGTAAAAATTAATAAAAATACTGAAATTGCAATAATAATATTACTTTTTGCTGAAATTAAATTTTGGTGAAATTTTATAAAAAATCAACTTGAAATTATTGAAATTTTAAATATTAATCAAAATTTACTGATAAATTCATTTTTGCTAAAAATTAATAAAAACGACTGAAGCTTAATGAAAAAAAATACTGAAAACCGATAGTAATTATGAAAATGAACATTTTGACTACTGAAAATTGTTGAAAAACTATTGAAAATGCAAAGATTACTAAAAATTATTGAGAAATGCTGAAAATGAATGAAAAAATTATGGAATTACCGAAAATGCAAAATAATTCTGAAAATTAATTTAAAACTTAAAAAAATACTTAAAATAAATCAAGATTTGTTGAAATTAATTTTCAAGTGGCCAACAATCAGGCTATCCGCTTGATCTTTTTTGTGTTAAAATACAACACTAACAAATATTAGGTAAAAATAATTATTTTATTAAGTAATTATCAACAATTTATTATTTTTGTTAAGAATATTAATAATTAATCAAAATTACTATATTAATCAATTATTTTTGTAACAAATTATTAAAATAAAGATTAAATATTTTAAATAGCATTTCATTCCTTATTTATCAGTTTTTGTTGATTTATCGAAGGTTCAAAATATTGATACGCCCGATACGCCAATAGGGGCATGTCGGGTGATATTGACACACCCTCTGAAGGGGTGTGTCAGGGAGCTCCCGGAATGATACGTATTGGCCGATACAGGCTGATACTTTGAACCTTGGTTTTACCTTCCCTTGACAAATCCTATGCATCGCACAAGTCCCCATGTAAAAAATTAATATATCAATTTGATACTTTTTGCCATCAAATTGGATATTACATTTTCCCCTGCATTGCACGGGTCCCCACTAGTTAGTATTTTTATTTGTATAAATTTTTTTAGATTAAAAATCACTTTTGGAGATAAATGTAGATTTGAGAAATTACTTGTTCCACTAGCTTACAAAATATTAATTTTTATTTAATTAGAAATATTGAACATACAAATTTGTTATTTGTACAAATTACATGTAGACTTTATTATTATTATTATTATTATTATTATTATTATTATTATTATTATTATTATTATTATTATTATCATTATTGTTTTGGTTTTCATAAGATGAAGGTTTGCTTAGTGATTGGCTTAATATGTTTAAGGCTTAAGCAATCGAGTGATTTGGGTTCAAAATCCCACTAACTAAAATTTAAGCATACACGTTCGGAAAAACAAATTTTATCCATCGTATCATCCCATATTGGCACGTATCAATCGTTACAATATGGGCTACAAATGCATATTGTTGCATGACAAATGCTCAGTTTGGAAGGAGTACAAATGCAAATATGTAGAGTGCAAAATCTTATATTTTGTATTATTTTGTATGTATTTGCACTGTATATATTTGCATTTGTACTCCTTCCAAACTGAGCCTAAATAGATACCAACTTATTCATAGCCAATCCCGTATCCCCTACCTGATATTGATGTCGTTGGTACATGATATTTAAATCCTTGATTTGGTGACCTGAAAGATGATTCCAATCTAATGATTTTTTAGGAAATTTACAGCATCGCTTCAAATTTCTCTCTCTCCCTCTCTCAGTCATGGAGGTCCCCGCCTTGTGAATTAAAATCTAGAGCCTAGCATATAGTGAGTGCAGAATCATTCAAATCATGGTTTTTGAACCACGGTTGACAATCTAACCATTTGGCTAAAATTGTTGAATCGGCCAATAATCCATTGACTCAAATAATCAAACCATTGATCCATTCAATAATTTTGACTATTTTTTATTTTTAAAAATCTTTATTGTCAGAATAGGCACTGCATGATCAAACCTGACCCAGAAATCAGTTCCCGATCATATTTTAAAACATTGGTTATAATATAGCAATATCTAATCTTGATCATCAAACTAACAAAAATTTGGATACGATCTCGTGAAGATAAAGCACAATTACAAACCACCACCTTTCATTAATCATTTTACGAAGATGCAAACACGATATTGATTACAGTCTGAGACACGGACCCATGAAAAAAGGACTAATGTCTTCTCATCGCTTAACGCATCAGGACACAGAAAACTAATAAACAGACACACAGCGAACACCTCTAATCTCTTAGTGTGCAACTGCTGGTTCCACAGCCAGGGAACTTGGGTTGATTAAAATTAAATAGCCAGGAGAAGGCCGGGAACAGACTTGCCCGTAACGTTGGTAAACTGGCTCTGCCACAGCCAGGGAAAGCGAATCGACGAGGACGATGGGGATAGGGATGGTTTGGTGGGGTCTCCAAAACAGGTGACCGTAAGGGACGTATCGAAGTACTCCCTGAGTTGGGTAATCATCCCACCATCAGCCACCGTCCAAGCGTGAACCCAGGAGACACAAGGGTTGTGATCGCAACCTTCGACGAGAACTGTGGTTCCAAAAGCCGCGAAGGAGAGGGGAACAAATACGAAAGATTCGTCCCATGACACACTACCCGTCAATAATCGCATCAAATACAGGTGAGAAGGTGGCCCATGGAACCACCACTCGATGTCCGATGCCAGCAGCCTCTGGACCCTCTCAACGTCTCCACCACTTAAGGCTTCATACAGGGCGCGGACCACCCTTATACTGGATTCTTCCTCTTCCTCCACAATTTCCTGTGACTCTGAGTTAGCCAGTTCTGCTACTCAGTAGTCACTATTCACTAGCTAAGCAAAAACAAACCAAACTAAGATTTGTATAGCGAGTAGTGAACTGAACATGAATGCAGGAGGGACGGGGGCTTGTTATATAGATAATAGAACGCAACGGAGGAGATCACATCGTTTGTCCCCTTGCTACACAAAATTTTCTGTTCCGGATCAATAGCAATCTGTCACAAATCAGGAGGAAAATTGGCTGTGTGGCAGATTGCTATTGGTCCGGGACAGAATTTTCTGTTCCTGAGGGACAGACGATGTGAATTCCAAGGTTTTTTAAAATTGGATTGGATTGGGAACCGTTTTGGAGTCCAGTTTCTGGGTCAAATGGTCCAACCGCCTGGTTCAAATAGACAGCCTGTTTTGATAAAAAATTAAATAAAAAAAAAAAACAGAAAAAGGCCAAAAACCATTTTCAAGTCAATGATTCATTGGCTAAATCAATGGTTTTTGGCCAAAAGACGATTTTGGAATAAAACTGAACAAGTCAAAT
Organism: Nelumbo lutea; assembly: GCF_056320005.1. Taxonomy (NCBI): domain Eukaryota; kingdom Viridiplantae; phylum Streptophyta; class Magnoliopsida; order Proteales; family Nelumbonaceae; genus Nelumbo; species Nelumbo lutea. The sequence goes on along the minus strand of NC_142685.1, from coordinate 64,725,216 downwards.
GACCAGTTCCTAATTTTTTCAATCCGATCTGATTGATGAATTCCCAACATGCATATCTCAGCACATATTGGGAACATTTCCCGTACTTGTCATTGAGAGACATTTCCAATACACAGTTAGGATATGCCTAGGGTGCCGGTGTGAGCTCGTGATGGATAAGAAATTAAGAAGATGGGTCCTCTCGAAAAGGCCTAATCAACTGCCAACATCATATGTTCCAATACCCTACCACGCCTTACATCTCATACATGGTGGATCCCAATGTTATGGTGGGCCTAGTTTAATAGCGAGATGTGCGGTATCTGATCAAGTTGGTATGGTGTTGGAATTTGTTTTGTTGGTAGGTGATCGCAATTCCTCTTGCGACCACTTGGTTGGAGGACCACAGGCCCCATAATTAGCCAAAACACTTTTTTTTTAACCCTACATTGTTGCGGCCCAGTTATCAAATACGAATAGGAAGAGATTTAATGCAAATTTCTGAATTCCACTATACTGTAGATTTAAAAACATTCAAAATGTCAAATACCCACATTCTATATATCAACACCCGCCTCAAAATTAACATCCATTCTGAGCTATCACCTACCCTAATAGTACTTTGAGCCTAAGAATTCTAAAACCGTCATTCTCCCAATATGAAATATGTGATCACCTGACAGCATGGAATTGATTTCAGTTTGGGCCATTTGGATTAACCCAACCAACCAGTTTCACTTTTCCTCTTTCTTCTTTCTCTGAAAAAACAAAGAAAAGCGCCCGACCAATCAACTGAAAAGTCTGGAATCATAAAACAGGTTTATTTATAAAAATTTATGGATGGATTTTAATTGGTCAAAACTCTTTTTCATATCATATCTTTTTTGCATCATAATTTTTTCCCAAAATTAAAACATAAGGCAAAGCATTCTGTTTTGGATTCTGCTACCAAAAAGCTAGGACAGCCGCACATCGGGAATATCTCCCTTATCAAGAGCTGTTTCCGATTTGCGGCTATGGTGGTTTATATATCCCCCTATTTATACTTGCATCAACATTATATATTTGACACCTGCACACTGATGGTGCGAGACTGCGAGGGACCCTGGTTCAATCACGGATCAGGTTTAGGAGTCGGAACATCAATACGGCGCCCTTGACCAAAATAATACGATTGGGTGAACCCGTATCCGAATAAGGGTGCCATGACTCATGAGATGAGCCCAGAGTTTAAAAGCATTTTTTTTTTTTTTGTTTTTTTTCCCTTTTCTATAAGCTAGGGTACCCTATTTTGAAAGATTTTACTGTCAGAATCAGATTTTTGGGATTCAAATTTCGCTAATTTTTTACCTAAATCCGCCCAAATTACAAACATCTTATGTAGTGTTTGGAATGGATGCCATTTTTTGAGAGAATTTTTTTTTTATTTTTTTTATTTTTTATTTGACACCATTGTTTGATGTTGTATAGGCATTTTTAATTGACATATCATCGTACTGTTGGTAGCAATAGTAAAATAGTAAAGAGATGGGAAAAACCAATAGGGTCGTTATCTTGGACCACACCTTTTCTGATTTCTAAGGAATGCTATAAGAAAACATATTTCAGAAAAATCACATAGCCAAACATCAGGCATTGTCTAAATCTTAAACCTTAAACCCTACCCAAAACCTCAATCCTAAACCCAACAACCAATATTTTAAAACCCTAAACCTTACACCATTAAACCATAAGCCTTAAAACCTAAACTCAAAACCCCTAAACCCTTAAACTAGTATTAAACCCTAAAATATAACCTTGGTCGGAAGCCAGTGGACCTCGAATGAAAAATTAAAAAATAATGATTTCACCCATCAAACCTTATGGCTAGCATTTTTCAAGTCATGCAACCTTACCTCGGTGCTCTGATGTATCAATATTTGTTTTGAGCCGCTCCCACTAAACAAGCTAATAAATAATTCAGAAGAAAACCATTTTGTTCAGATGATAAGGTCACCGAACAGAAATAAATAAATAAAAGTTGAATGGTATCATATTTGGGTGATCTTGTATGGGATCCATCTCACAAAGCACTTCCCAAAGTGGTTGGCCCAAGCACAAGAGAGGGTCCTTTTGACAGCGCAAAGCTGTCAAGATTAGACAGAAATATATTTCTATATCATACGTTAGTCTGTGTATATCATATACTAGTGGTAACCCGTGTGATGTACAGGTAATTTTATTAAGCTAAAATTAAATAATAAAAACTTATAAGAGTAGATAATTACTTTACATTTTCACTTTTAAATAATTAATATTTTATGTGTTCTTTTTAATATTTTTTGTAATATAAAAACAACAATAATTAATTTTAGCTAGGGTTGTTTATCAAATTGATGAAACCAATTAAATCGATTAATCTGAACCAAATTGATATGAGTTGGTCGGTTTTCTAGTATTTCTGGTCAGCTTTGGTTCAGTAATTCCCAGCCTAATTATATCGGGTTAGTTTCGGTTTGACCATTTGTAAACCGAACAAAATCGAACTGACCCAATCATAGACATATATTAATGTTTTATATTTTAAATATAACATTTTAATACAGAAAAGTGAAAAAATTGTCATGTTTCTTAGTTTAAAATATTTTATATTGTAAATTTAAAAATTTTAATTTACTTTTAATAATAACATTGCAATTTTTAAATTTAAATTTAGTTTTTTTAAGTTTAAATCTTTTGAACTGACTAACCAAACAGAAAACCAATCTAAATCGATACAACCTGACTTGGCCAATTTTCAGTGATGGTTAATGGTTAATCGATTCCAAAAATAATTCTTGAGGTGGTTTGGACTAGTTTGGTCCAATTGAGAATGTCATCAACTCCTTTCTGAAGTCTAAATGCCTTTGAAACTATAATAATTACTTTTAGAGCTTTATTAGAGTTGGTGAACTTATCTAGGCTTTGAAGTTTGAATGTAAAGAATATTGTTCTGAAATTTGAATGTTGAGTTTTGAAAAATGACAATTGACCATTTTAACCTTTGATATGAAAAGTTTGTTTAACTATTTAACAATTTAATTCATGATTAATTAAATGAATATAAAATAATTAATAAAAATAAAATTGATAAAAATTATAAATTATTAAATATCTTTAAAGAACTGACCATTTATTAATTAATTAATAAGATAATAAATTATTACATAATTATTAATTTAAGTAATTAATTAATGATTAATAATTTATTATTATTGTTATTAATCACTCTTATAATTAATTAAAATAATTACTTATTAAATAGAAAAATTAAATAATTTAATAATGAGAATTATTAATTATGAATTTATAGAATAATTAAATCATTAGTTAGGTAATTAAATAATACATATATAAATAATAATTTATAATAGTATTTCATTAATAATTATATAATGAGATAATTAAGTAATTAGAATTAACTATTTAAATGATAATTTTTAAAAACTTCTTCATTATCAATATTTTATTTATATTATTATTGTCTGCATTATTATTATTATTATTATTATTTTTTATTATTGTATACAGTAATTATAGCATTTATAAAAAGAGCAACCATTTGGGTTATTTTTGGAAAACAAAAGTGAATATTATTATTATAGTTTTTTGTCTGAAAATAAAATGGAAGTTGAACACTCTTAATGCCTCTTAAAGTAATTAAGATATAAGAGATAAGAGGTATTAAGATCAAACGAAGAGGCATGGTTATTAGCCTAAACACTTTCTTTTTGTCTAATGCTATACCTCCACAGTCCCACAGTCTACATAAAAATATCATAATGTTTCTTTGACCATTAACATGGCGGAAACTTGGGCCACATGGGAGGCCCATAACTTGAAAACGAACTTCTCTAATCATTCCATCATCATCGAAGGTGGCCCTTTGCTTGTGATCCCTTGTCTCAAGCATCTCAACAACCCCCCTAGAATATAGGAAACGTCATAGAGGAGTGCTTGGAAATGAAGAACCGTGCAAATGAAGAGATTCTCTACAATCACGTGTATCGGGAGGCCAATCAAACTGCACTTGGCTCGCCAATCAAGCTCTTTCTTCTCTTCAGGGTTCAGTTTGTCTCAATCTCATTGAGCTTCCATGGAATTCAGCTTTCACTACAAGAAAATCCAGTTAAGCCGACGGTGTTAAACCAGCAATTATAAAAAACACCATGAGTGGATCAAACCACCAAACAATATAAAATAAGGCGGCGGTTCGATCAATTAAGCGGGCGGTTTCGAATTGAACCAGCCGGTCATGAATTATTTTTGGACTGGCTGAATAACAACTTTCCCTCCAAAACATTGATGTGTGTGTGGTAAGTGGGCGCCACTTCTCTGCTTTGTCTTTGAGAGAGGAACGACCTTCTCCACTTTGTCTCCCATATAACAACGAAAAGTTACCAAATTTGAATATTGCCGGTATTTGAGAGAGATTCAGTCATTCCAAGAAGGCTACAAGTAATTCCGATGAGTCGACAAAGGAAACTTCATCGACTGTGTGGTGTTTATATCACATTCATCATTCCCATTAAATTCTAAAACCTATTTGATGAATCAATTTTTTGGGTTAAATACCTCGTCATTTGTTCCGCTTCCAAGTGGCCGATGACTCAGAGACTGAAGTGGAGAACTTTTGTTGGATGAGGACCTGGATGCCGGGTTGACCAAGCCAAGTTGGGGGGCAGATTAGGTGCCGAGCTAACTGAATCGAGCTGGGCAGGTTAGGTGCCGAACTAACTGGGCTGAGCTGGGCAGTTTAGGCGTCGAACTGACTGGGCCGAGCTGGACAGGTTTAGGTGCCGAACTGACTAGGCCGAGCTGGGCAGGTTAGGTGCCGAGCTGACTAGAGGGCCGAGCCGCCTATTAGGTGCCGAGTTGGATTGATTATTGAGCTTCGTAATTCTTTAGAGACCTGCAAAGAATCAATGTCAGAGGACCCGGGGTGCCTAACCTGACGAGGTCACTCCGATGATTAAGTCAGTACTCTCACAGTAGACTGCGAGCTAAAATTCATAAAGTATGAGAGCTAGAATATGCTTACTTGCCCCCCTATGCCATTGGAGTTGGTGCCTTTATATAGGCATTGTTTGGCATGGGCTTCACGCACCGCATCCGAGATTTCTGAGAGGTCGCCTAAGTGGTCCGAGATTCCCAGAGGCAACCGCCATGCACATTGACCACCCTCTGAAACGTCTGGTACACGGGCCAACTTCCAAGGATCGTGGGAGTGTTGGGATATGCATGCCGAATTTGTCGGTGAGCACGTCTCGCAGGTCGCCATGTCAGTGCCTGTGCCAGGTCACCAAGTCGGCGCCTATGCCAGGCCGCCATCATCTTGGCTAAGGCAAGATGTTGCCTAAGTGGTTCTAGGTGTCTCCTAGTTGTTCCGAGATATCACGTGTCACAATGTCATTAGAGGGCCAAATCCGCCCTCATCAATTGCCCCCACTCCCGAACTGAAAGTAACTCGGCGAAGGGAGTAGATTGCTCCTTTTGGCCTGGAATGACTAATTCAATGAGCTTGTAAGCGTCGATCCAATTTGCTTCTCAGGTCGGAAGAGTCCAAGCATTTGCAGCCTTGTGTAGGACCTCACCATCTTTATTTTCGGGGCCTGAGAGTGACTTCATCTGCTTGAGGAGAGGTGGAGCAGGTACCTCGAGAACATCTACCTTATTAGGGATGTGACCATCAAGAGGTTCTGCAATCCGGCTAAGTACCTCAAGAGTGAAGCTCATCATGCCATCCTTAAGAGGGGGTTTTGCGTGACTACTTTATATGGTTGCTCCACCTAGGTAAACTTCGACACAACGTTCTTCGAGTTGGCCTTAGCCAGTGAGTTTGATGCGGAGCCTACAACCGAAGTGGAGGTCGGCTAGGGAGAAATCAAGTTTGCATCCATCATGGTGCTGAGAGCGAAGTAGTATTTTTTTTTGTTTTCTCGTGCTGAATACGAACTGCTTTAGCCCTTAAGCTCTGGGAGCGACTCGCAATCCACTCTCCTTACCCTTGGTTTTGTCCATGTCGAAGAGCCGACTGGGTTTTATGTGGTGACGAGATCTTTTATCAGTTCGGCACTTTTAGAGCTACAGCTGCACTGCATCAGCCTCGTTAGTGACGCCAATCACTCACTCCTACAAGAAGCTACTGGGGCTTGACCTAAGGGGGCAACACTACTGACTTTAGGTCACCAGTTCGCACAGGAGCTTTCAAGACTCGATCGGCAAGGGGTGTTTGTGCTGTCCATTGGCCGCCCACTCCTGCGGAAGCCACGAAGAGCTCATCTTGTAGAGGGTACCTTGCGAAGAGGACTGATGAGGCTTTATCCGAGTTGAAATAAAGTTGACAGAGCTGCTTAGTCTGTTGGCCATCTACTTCTTGCATAGTCTTTGAGTTGATAAAAATGGAAACTATAAAGTGAGAGCTTTAGTTTCTAAAATGTGAGAACTTAGCTTTCTGGAAGAAGAGGACTTCGTTGTTCAGAAGATGAGAACTTAGTTTTTTGTAGCGTTTCCCACAGATAGCGCCAATTGATGAATCAATTTTTTGGGCTAAGTACCTCGTCATTTGGTCTACTTCCAAGTGGTTGATGATTCAGAGGCCGAATTGGAGAACTTTTGCTAGATGAGGACTTGTATGCCGGGTTGACCAGGCCGAGCTGGGGGCAGATTAGGTGCCGAGTTGACTAAGTCGAGCTGGGCAGGTTAGGTGCTGAACTAATTGGGCTGAGCTGGGCAGGTTAGGTGCCGAACTGATTGGGCCAAGTTGGGCAGGTTTAGGTGCCGAACTGATTGGGCCAAGCTGGGCAGGTTTAGGTGCCGAACTGATTGGGCCGAGTTGGGCAGGTTAGGTGCCGAACTGACTGGGCCGAGCTGGGCAAGTTAGGTGCCAAATTGACTAGAGGGTCGAGCCGCCTATTAGGTGCCGAGCTGGATTGATTGTTGAGCTTCGTAATTCTTTAGAAACCTGCAAAGAATTAATGTCAGAGGACCCGGGGTGCCTAACCCGGTGAGGTCGCTCCAATGATTAAGTCAGTACTCTCATAGTAGACTGCGAGCTAAGAATCATAAAGTATGAGAGCTAGAATATGCTTACTTGCCCCCCTATGCCATTGGGATTGGTGCCTTTATATATGCATTGTTTGGCGTGGGCTTCACGCACCGCATCCGAGATTTCCGAAAGGTTGCCTGAGTGGTCTGAGATTCCCGAAGGCAACCGCCATGCACGTTGACCACCCTTTGGAATGTTTGGTACGTGGGCCAACTTCCAAGGATCGTGGGAGTGCTGGGATATGCATGTCGAATTTTTTGGTGAGCACGTCTCGCAAGTCTCATGGTTGGCGCTTATGCTAGGTCGCCAGGTCGGTGCTTGTGCCAGGCCGCCAGTTTAGCGCCTGTGTCAGGTCACCAGGTTGGCGCCTGTGCCAGGCTGCCATCATCTTGACTAAGGCAAGTTGTTGCTTAAATGGTTCCGGGTGTCACCCAGTTGTTCTAAGATATCAGATGTCATAATGTCATTGAATGACCAAATCTGCCTTCATCACTATTCATACATTTTTTCTTATTAGGGTGAGAACCATCTGCTGCTGCTCTACATTTCTGGTAGACAAACGAACAAAGAACGAAATCGAAACAGTGGATTCAGAAGCTTGATCAAAGAAGGGTTCTGCTTTATTGGTTAGTTAATAATTTTGATATTAAATCTCTTTGGTTTTTTCACACTTATATATGTTGAAAAATATTTAATCATGAGATGGTTAGGAGAACAAAAAGTGGGACCTTGATGGACATGTAATCAGGATTGTATAATGGTTAGACAATAATTTTGTCAGGCTGATGCCAATTTGATTATCTATCAATGAGGTGTGCTTGGAATTATATTTGCTTCCTTCGTTGACAAAACAAAATTAAATTTTATAGGTGAAATATTAATTATCAATTGGTGGTCCTTTAATCAGAGCAGACTGGTAAAATCTCACTGGTTTTAAAAGGTCTAGGTCACTTTGTAGGTTTCACGGCTCAGGTTAGTAAAGGGCTTTGAAAATGATGTGTTTTGGTGGAGCAGCCCTCCTTGTATTGAACACTTTATTTCTGCTTCCTGTTAGTGTTTAGTTATTATTATTATTTTTCATTTATAAAAAATCAGTTTGTAGGTCTTTCATGCATCTGGTACAGCATGGGCATTGAACATGCATTTTATCAGTAGGGAACTCTCCCAACATGTAACCCTTATAAATGTCTTAAAAGCCATGTGCCTTCAGACCCATGTGTAAAAGAAGAATGAACATGAATAATACCTTAATGTGCTTTATGTCAAGAAGATGTATCTCATACATTAAATGATTTTGATTTCTCACAGGAACAAGTTAGAGACAAATTTTAAGATTTTTGTATATGTGGTTTTCACAACCCATTTAAAGTTTTGATTTACATGAAAAGTTTTCTAATTGACTTGATGGATTTTGGATGAAGCATTACCTTTTAGTTATTGTTTGTTTGACGAGAAATTCACCTATGCATCATTGCATAAAATTGTAGTCCCTTGTGCCTCTCTGTACAATTGGTTAATGGGAATTGAGTGCACTAATTTGCTTGTTAATTGTTTATGGAATCTGGTTTCTTTTGTTTTTTACTCTCTTGAGTCTTATGAGTCCTTAATCTATTTCTCTTAGAACAATGAGGTATGTAGTCCAACATGCTCTTTTTTGAGAAGGAACTTTTTTTTTCCATTTTTCTATGGGTAGGTTCAAAATCTCTGTTGGAATGAAACTGAAACATATCATCCCTCTACTCAACAGCCCCCAAGGTTTGGGTGTACATACAATTAGTTTTGGGGTTGAAGTTTGGAACAACAACTAAAGTTCAAAATAAGCATAAATATTTTAAAGTACTTAAATAATAAAACCCAACTTCAGATTCAGCCGTTAAGGAGATGACAACCTTGTTAAAAACTTATTCACTAAAAGTCAAAGTAATAAGCCAGTGAGTTAAGCCACATCATCTGTTACCAAACAGGCCCTCAGTTGAGTCACTTAGTTGTTATCAAATGACCCCCAAGTGTTGAGATGGTAAACATTTTACTCTGAATGCTGATTTAAGTTGTAAACAAAAGATTTGGCTGAAATGTATAATTGAGATGTATTGTTTAAGAGAAAAGACTTGAGATCTTTTCTATGGTTCACATTGTTTACACATTTAAAGCTCCAAGCATGTCTTTGCAATAGGTTCATAGTCTACAACCCACTATTATGAAGAGCTATTCTAAGAAACATGGATTCATATTGTTTGCACATATATAAAGCTCAAAGCATGTCTTTGCAATGGATTCATAGGCTACAATCCACTATTATGAAGAGATATTCAGAGAAACATGGGTTCATAGCCATAGGCCAAAGTTGGAAGGAATTCAGCTCAATGGGCTATATAATATATATTTTTTATCAGCATAAGAAGCATAAATATTTTTTTTATCAGCTCAATGGACTATATAATATTTTTTTTAACTTTCCTTTTATTTCCCTGCTTTTTCCTTCAAACCAAACATAACTTTAGGGTATAGTTCGGGGGTTGGGTCAGGTTGAAGGTCAACCTAAACCCAACTCTAACAGTGCAAACCTTGGGCTTGGGCCTAACCCAACCCAAGGTCAAGTTCAAGTTTATCAATCCAAGCTAATGCTGAGCTTAACCCGACTAAGCAAACAATAATATATTTTGTGACTTAATTAATTTAAGTAATTCAACAACTAAATTAATTTAAATAAAGTTATTATATTTTGTTAATGTAATTACTTGTAATAGAAATCATGGTTCGAGGTAGATATAAAAACGTCATAATAAGTGGAATAAAATTTAGTGTGATCGATTCACTATATTCCATTATAATATAAAACATTTACAATTGAAGTATGAAGATAAATAAATTCCAAAGTATAACATAAATAAATTTATACATGGCTAGAAGGACTAGTTTAAAGTAGCTAATGATGCAGTCTATTGACTGAAAACAACCTACAAAACATTAATGTAGGAAATTTAAATAAATAATTTTATTACCTAAGATAATTACTTAGTAAATTTAAATAAATCTAATTTAAGTTGACTAAATGTAATTCCTTTAATGTATTGCTTTGAACCACATCTATGTAAATTAATTGCATTTCTAAACTAAATTAATTTTATTATTTAAATTGCATGGTTTTCGAACCACATCTATGTAATTCCCCAGTGTGTAGGTGCACGTGCTCTGCTACTCAAAAAGGAGGATATACTCTCATCATCTAATGTACTATACTACACGTCTATTATCTGTACCTGTACCTCTGTATATACCATTTATAAAAATGAGGATCGTAACAATTTTTAATCAAAAAATAGTTTGATTTTACTTTTCCTTTTTATCCTTTATGATTTTTATTTTTCCAGTAATTTATTTAACTATCATGATTTATGAGGTGCCTGATTTTACTTTCTTTTTTTACCCTTTATGATTTTTGTTTTTCCAGTAATTTATTAACTATCATGATTCATGAGGTCGTAGGCTGTCCATCAAACTTTTTCCAACAATAAAAATTGAGAATACCTTGATTTTACTTTCAATCTTTAGCCTCAATAATTTTGTTTTCCAATGTCTTTTTGATCGTTCAAGTATTTGATCTTATCATAAATGGCTACCTACACTCTCCGGTGGTGACCTTGTTGCTTTCTATTATTTTCATTTAACCCATTGCGACCGCCCATAAATTTTCATCAGTTACACACATGAAACATAAGGATGCTAAATGGCGATTGGAGATCTCATAACCAATAATTTATCGTTATTTATGTTTTTTCTGAAATCATATATGAATCAATTATTCTATAATACAAAAGAATTAATATTAATTTTAGTTAGATAATAAGAATCCTATTATGGGTCAATATTAATTTAGTACTAAAAAATGAGAATGTTGCAATTTGTTTGGTCAAAACACTGATTTTACTTTCTAATTTACTCTCAACTTTCTATTTTTTTCCATTGTATATATTGCCATTGTAAAATAATTATGAAAAACATAAAATGAAGAAAATAATACAAATTACAAAAAAAAAACAAAGACATACATAGAAAATTTACAAAAAAAAAATAGAAATTTCTATACCATACTAAAAATTGAGAATGTTGCAATTGGTTTGGTCAAAACACCTAAATTGTACTTTCCAACTTTACCCGCAACTTTCTATTTTTTTCCCATTGTATATATGTCATTGCAAAATAATTATGAAAAATCACATAAAATGAAAAAAATAATATAAATTACAAAAAGCAAAGAAATACATAGAAAATTTACAAAAACTATAGAAAATCATAAAAATTGAAGAAAAATAACATAAATTATAAATCTATACCATACCAAAAAAATGAGAATGTTGCAATTGGTTTGGCCAAAAAACCCTGATTTTACTTTTCAACGTTACCCTCAACTTTCTATTTTTTCCCATTGTATATATTGTCATTGCAAAATAATTGTGAAAAAATACAAAAAATGAAGAAAATAATTATGAAAATCATAAAAATTGGAGAAAAAAAGCATAAATTACAAAAAACAAAGAAAAACCATGAATTATAGAAAAATGAACAAAAAATGTAGAATAAAATAATAATTTATATCTACTACCATATATAAAAAAATTAGAATGATTCAATTAGTGTGGTCAAAGACCCTAATTTTTCACACCAATTCAGCCCCTTAGTTTTTTTTTTTTTCCAACATATCCCAATTCTATATGAGGGTGCATGATAGTAGGTGGCAAAAAAAAAAAAAACCCTTGTCTTTTCTAAAAAGCCATTGGGTGGGCACCTAACCCATCAACCTGTTAATGACCCATTTTGGGTTCAACCCAACCCAACCTGCCCAACCCATTAATTTTTTACATAATACATAAATTCTAGAAAAATATAACTATAAAAATACATAATATATAAATAAAGATAGAAAATATAGAAAATAACATAAATTAAAGAAAAAATAAAAAAATGCAAAATAATTATGAAAAACATAGAAAATGAAGAAAATAATATAAATTACAAAAAACAAAGAAATACACAAAAAATGTAGAACATCATAAAAATTTATGAAAATAATAGAAATTACAATAAACAAAGAAAACCCTAAATTACAGAAAAATGAATAGAAATTGCAGAATAAAACAAAAATTTTTAGAAAAATATAACAAAAATTACACAAAAATACAGAAATTTCATTCCATGGGCCTTAGACATGTTTGTTAGTTGGGTCCACGCCTTATAAGTGCATTTGGCCACTAGGACTGTATGTTATCGTGTGTGTGATTGTTAAGTAGGGACTGTAACTCATGTCCTCAGTCGTATGCAACACTGTGACACATTATGAATTGTTCGATTGTTTTATTCTTGTACAAATGTGCGGAGCTGAAAAATGTGCCTAGGTGTTTGCATACATGTTACTATAGTGGTTGGTTGATAAATTTTTCTTCCAACTAATTTCTTTATCTTCATTTAGTTAAAAAGTAGGAAGAAAATGTTTTTAGGCTTACATATTATTTAATAGTTATCTTAGATAATGATTTCTGCTATTCAATAGTTAATTGAGTAAATTAACACAATAGCTTAGTTTACTTCTAACCATTAATAGTCATTATTTTTATAGGTTTTAAGTTATTACAAAATAGGAGACCGATTAAGAGTGACATCTCCAATTCTCCATAAATTTTGTGTTTCATTGGGATGAACTATATCTATATATAATGTTGTTGAATGTAATTTTATCATTGATGTGGTGCAATAATGTTTCAATCTAATGCATTTACAACCAACATTTTATAATTATAAAATTCATATCTTGGCATTTTGTAAGGATAGTCTTTTGTATGTATTATATAATTGTCTTAAGACTTAAACAGCATGCAAACTTTCACCTATACTTGAGATGTAAAAGCATAATCAAACATTACCATCAATATCAAATACACCGTGCATCACATGGGCCATTCCATTAGTCTTCAAAAGAAAGCAGAACTACATAAGCTACCTTCTCCTTCTGGAACCAATTTATATGATTCATTTCTTATTTCTTCATTCTACATAAATTTTGTAGAAACAGAACCAATTGGCCAAGAACAACAAAAGCTGAATCAGAACTACATAAGCCTGAACTTGCAATGGCTACTGTTATATAATTGTCATCAACTTCCAGTCCTCGGGACCACCTAACTTAATCCACAAAGAGAGAGAACAAATGAACCATGAGCACCCCTAGGTTTAAACAGGTAGGACATGTATTTGAGAATGTGTTGAAGACAACCCCAAGGTTGATGACGACCCGAATGGGGTAGTCTTCTTCACCTGTAACAGGAATTCACATCTGCACCTCACATCTGAAGATGTTCCCAATACAAGCTGCGAGGTGCATGTGGGGCGTTTGTGGGGCACAGATGTAATTTCCCAAAACAGAGTGATAAGCTCAGTCAAAATTTCTCCATCTGTTTCCTCCCAATCCTTAGTTGCAAGTTGCAGAGCTTGACGATGCAGTGAAAGAAAACACCCATATAGCAGCGTGTTAGGTAGCAACGATGAAAACTATTTTGCCATTAAAATCAGGGGGAAATACACATTTGCTTGCAGGTTGCAGAAATGGAGATGAAGGGTGTTTGGAAATAAGGAGAGTCGTGATTGCATGAGAAGATGAGAAAATCTTGGAAGATTCGGTTAGTTAGGAATGCTCAGTTCGGTAGACTCCTGTTATATCACGATTAAGAATCATGTGTTTCACTGTAAATCATGGTTTTTGAACCATCGTTGATTCACATGGTTGGACCATTCGGCCCGAAAATTATTTAGGCAATTGATTCCGTTTTATCTTAAATTCGGTCTCTGACCAAAAACCAATGAATTGGTCAATGATCTGTTGATTTGGGCGATTAAACCATCAATCCATCAACTCATTCAACGGTTTTTTGATCATTTTTATTTTTAATTATTTTTTAGTTTTTCAATTTTATTGTCAGAATAGACTGTCCGATTGAACAGACTGAATAACTTAAAAACGGTAAAACCAAACGATCCAGTCGCACGTTGAGAACATCTCCCCGCTACGAATTTAACAGAAATGACGGAGAGAGATTCTGAATGTATAGCTGAATGTCTGCGAAAGAAAATGATAAAAAGGTTCAAGTTACAGAAAACATTCCGTTGCCGGGAATCGAACTCAGGTCTCCTGGGTAAAAGCCAGACATCCTAACCGCTGGACAACGAAAATCCATGTTTCTAATACTCTAAAAACATCTTTAGAATATTCTATAAGAAATATTAATTTGTTTTTTTCCTTTGTATAAAACTCTACATTATCTAGCTCTCAAAAAAACGCTATATTATCACGATATATCATCTACTTCCTTGAAAATTAATATCATCTAATATATGATAGATCCAATCGCACGTTGGGAACATCTGCCCCTACGAATTTAGCAGAAATGACGGAGAGATATTATGAATGTATAGCTAGATGTCTACGAAAGAGAATGAAAAAACGGTTTCAACTTATAAAAGAACATTCCGTTGCCGGGAATTGAACCCGGGTCTCCTGGGTGAAAGCCAGACATCCTAACCGCTGGACGACAACGGATTACCGTCACCGAATGCACTAAAATATCGTAATACATAAGAAATATTAATTTTGTTTCTTTTTTTTTGGTATAAAACGCTACATTATCATCTAATTCCTTCGAAATTGATATGATCTATATATATCATAGAAGGCTTTAGTTCACGTCAACAAACCGGCTCGATTCGACTTATTTGGTCGGTTCTCAAAATAATTCAGTCATTTTCGGTTTGAAAAATAGTAGAATCTGACAATTCAGTTTGATTATGGATTGCTAAACAAAAACTGATCTGACCAATTACTTTTTACATCTATCTATTGTATTTTTTTCTAGTAGAAAACTGATATTAATAAATGAAACCAGAACAAGAGAAGAAGATAAACAAGGAAAAGAAACAAAACAACAGGGAAGAGAAAAAGAAAAGAAAAACTATAGAAAACAAGAAAGAGAGGACATTAAGGAGGGATTAAATCCTTTTGGATCAGGCCAGAAAGCTAAAACGGGCAGGCATCTTTCTAGCAACCTACACCACCCAAACCTAACCTTTTTGAGCTACTACGTGGGCAACCATATTTGCCAATCTTGGAACCCACTCAAACTTAACAAGTACAGATCTTGCAAAATGAAGAAAGTCTTGAGTAACAATAGAGATTTCAGAATCACAATCAACACAAGCAGAAGTCAAACAGTCCACAACAAGTTTACAGTCACTTTCTATGATGAAATGGGATAATCCTAGCTCAAGGGCTAGGAGTAAACCATTTAAAACTGCAAGAGCTTTAGTCATAATAGCAAAACTTGCCTTTAAGCCAACTGAATTTGACAGATGAACAGGTACCAAGACTATCCCTTACAACAGCTCTAGTCTCAGACACAAAAGAATCAGCTACAAAAGCTCCGTCTACATTAATCTTTATCCAACCTGACGGGGGGAGTCCAGCAAGACCCGGCAACTTTACCACCTTCAGAACGGGGAGTGTTGATGATGAGAAAGATACTTGACCCCAAAACTCCTTGGTTAGCATCACAACCCTATTAATCACCAAGCAAGGGTCAATATTAGACTCATTAAAAATAGCATCGTTTTTGTGAAGCCATATACACCAAATCAGAGAAGCTGTTAGAGAAAGCAACTCTTCTTTTCTGTCATTCTGCCCTTTACAAACTCTGACTCACCCAATAAGCCAATCCTTAAAGCTCTCATTGTCATTTACATCGTAAAAAAACAAGACCCAGGGGAGACCCAAACCAGCACCTACTTGCACAATCACACCTACAGATAGCATGCAAGACTGTTTCTTCCTCTTTTAGACACATGGCATGATGAGGAATCTACCACTTTCCTTTTGAACAAGTTTACATTTACTACAATGGTTCCAATGCAACATTTCCATAGGAAAGTTTTGAGCTTTGGAGGCACTACTAAGGACCAAATAGATTTCCAAAGGCATTTATCATTCTCTCGGGAAGAGTTAACATCTACACTCTTCATGACAAACTAGGTTGATTTTACATTAAAGTGACCCTTTTGGTCTAGACTCCATATCAGTTTATCCTCTTGCTCCACCAAAAGAATCCTAATACTAAGAATTTGGCGAGCTATTTCAGGAATGAAGAGTGAGTTTATTAGCTCAATATTCCAGGATCTAGATCTTTGGTCCATTAAGTCTATCACCAAGGATACTCCAAGAGTTCTAAGTTTGGGCCCATATATTCTAAAGCCAGGCAAACCAGGAACCATGGGTCTTGCCAGATGGAAATTCTCCTTCCTGATCCCACCAACCAATATGCACCTTTGGAGATGACTTCCTTTCCTTTCAACACACTCCTTCAACCCCTTAAACCATTTTGGGGCAATTTGTCATTTAGGAAGGATATATGCATCACATACTTGGCTCTCAACACCTAAGCCCAAAGGTTGTTATCATTATTTGCTAACCTCAAAGCTAGTTTAGCTAAGAGTGCCTTGTTAAAACAATCTGGGTCCCTGAACCCCAAACCACCATCCAACTTATTTTTACTAATTTGATCCCAACTAACCAAATGTATGCCTTTTGAGTTGTTACTTTTACCCCACCAAAAGTTTCTTTATGGTCTTTTTATTTCCTTTGATATGTTTCCGGGTAAGAGAAGCATGACATACTATAAGTTGGTAAGGCATTCAAAACTAATTTTATAAGCACTTCTTTACCTACTTGGTTCAGTAACTTACCTTTCCAACTTGAGGACTTCCTATCCACTTTGTCCACAAGATACTCGAACATCCTTGACTTGGATCTGGAAAAATGAGAGGGGAGCCCAAGGTATGTTGAGGGTTTCTCAACTTTTTTTAAATACATGCTCTTATATATGATTTTCTAAAATTTAGGGTCTAGATTGGAGCTAAAAGAAATTTCAGATTTGCTTAGATTCACCTATTGGCCTGATGCTTGTTCATAGAGTTTAATGGCCTCCATAATCTTCTTGCCTTCATCTAAGTCTTCCTTTGAGAAGATGAAGCTATCATCTGCAAAAAAAACAAGTGAGAGATGATAGGGCCTCCATGACTCACCATGATTCCAAAAATCAGTTTAGCTTCAACTAAATCATTTAAAATGCTCGAAAAAACATCAACAAACAAGAGGAACAGATAAGGGGACATTGGGCCCCCTTTCCTTAGCCCTCTCAAAGGGATACTTTTCTACTTGGAGCTCCATTTATCAAAATCTAATATGACACCGATGTCACATACTCCATGACCCACTTAACCCGTCTGCCCAAACCCGAGTTTTTCCAAAACTTTCCTCAAGAAAGCCTACTCTATTCTATCATAAGTTTTATTCATATCCAACTTAAAGGCCATATAACCTTTCCTAGCCTTTGTTTTCCTCATAAAGTGAAAAATCTCATGGGCTATTAGTTTGTTGTCTCCAATAAATATCCCTTCTAGAAAAGCATTTTGATTGTGTGAGATCACTGAGGGAGGGATTTTTTTCATCCTATTGGCAAAGATTTTTGCAATAACCTTATATATGGTGTTGCAAGACTGATTAGCCTGAAGTGACTGGGTTCCTCTAGGTGGTTTACCTTTGGAATGAGTGTTATGAAAGTTGAATTCAGATCTTTATGAATAACCCCGTCTCTAAAGAAAATTTTCACTGATGCTTTAACATTCCCTACAACTATATGCCAATATTTTTGAAAGAACATATTAGGGAATCCATCCAGCCCCGAGAACTTTCTTGGTTTCATTTGGAATAAGGCATCATAGATCTCCTCATAAGAGACATCCCTCTCTAGGTCTCTAGCATCCTCTTCAGCTATTACTGTTTTGACATGTTCTAAGGTTGCTTCCATATTTGTGGGGTCTGAAGTGCTAAATAAATTCTGAAAATGATCCCTAAAAACCACTCAATTTTCCTAGGATCCTCCTCCCAATCTACTTGATTATTTTTAGTTCTCAAAATTTTGTTCCTTGATCTCCTATTCAAAGTAGATTGATGGAAGAACCTAGTATTTTAGTCACCCCACTTTATCCAATTACACCTAGATTTTTGGGCCCAATGAATCTCTTCTCGCTTCAATCACTTATCTAGGATTTGCTCACAATGTTTAACTTTCTAAACTAGCTACAGGGTCATGCAGGGCTCTTTCAAAGTCTGATTTTGCTTCTTCAATCTTTCTACTAAGCAAGCAAAAGGATTCATTGTTCCATTTCTTTAGTTCAGTTCTGAGCCTCATACTTTTTGCTCCCAACACAAGTAGGCTTTGACCTTTAGAGGTCTTATTCCAAGACTCTTCAATTACCCTTTTGCAATATTCATGGGTAATCCACATTTCCTCAAACCTAAAGGGTTTTCATTTTCCCCTCAAATCAGGTTTAGTATCCAAGAGAATTGATAGATGGTCTGAACCTGCCATGGACATGTGGTAAATACATGCATCAAGAAACACATCTTTCCATCAGTGTTACCCATCCCTCTGTCTAGAACTTCAAAAATCATATTACAATACTCCCTTCTATTGTACCAAGTGAACCATGGACCAACACTTTTAATATTAGAGATACCTAAACTCCTAACCAAATTTATATTTCTCTGCATAACCCAATGCTTACAGTCCTTACCTCCTAGTTTTTCATCATTGCAAAAAATCAAATTTAGGTCACCTATGCATAACCACAACCCCTGACTTCTTGAAGCTATTTGAGTCCATTGGTCAAAGAAAAGAGGTTTATCTTTTTTGTGGGGAGGGTCATAATAGAAAGTACAAAACCAGCTCCCACTCATTGTGTCCTTGATTTGAGTGTGGATGAAATTTTTATTTGCAGTAATTACCTTGAGGTTTACATTGTTTCTCCATAACAATGCTAATCCACCAGATAGCCCAACTGCATCTACCCCCATATATTCCAATCTCTAAGAATTTTGAGTTCCTTAACACAGTCCATCAATTAACATTTAGTTTCCATGAGAAAAAGAATGACAAGTTGTTCTTTATTAAAGATACTCTTCACTGAATGAATTGTCAGGGGGGAACTAGCACCCTGACAATTCCAATTGATCACTTTCATTTTCTTCTTGGTGGTTGTTTTGAGATAACCACCCACACCCATTTATTCAGACAAACACAATAATGGACATGCATATGAGAAGGAGCATTGCAAAGCTTTTAAGAATATTTTGGTGAACAACACTAAGGCTTACTAAGTCGAGTATGCACTAAAGTCTACCACTACAAAAGTGGAAGGTCTTAGCCCTACCATGCAAAAGACGATGGTTAAACTTGCCTCTTTTCCTAAACAAAAAGTTCATTGTTAAGTGTCTCTTTGTCCATCAGCATTCAACCTCAAAGTTTGGCATTTCATCTTCCTTACGCACTAGCAATTAATTGGATTTAGTGGTTGAGGTTTCCTTTATGCCATGGGTTTGTAAGCATCTCTTCTTGGGATAACCGGGTTTTTTGAATTTTTACCAAAAGTTCTAAAAAATAAAGGGAAAACATTTGAGTCAAGTAAAATATTACTAACCTCCATAGGCTCTGATAGCATTTTTCTAGCTCGTTGAGTCCATGTTGAAGTTCCAAAACCAGCCGCACCATTGACTTGGCTTTCCAATGGAATGGAGGTTTTTGTTGCTTCAAACTTGTGCTTTTTGAAATAGGGGACTACTTCCTACCCCGATTCTACAAACCCGAATCCGAAACCCGCTCCGTTCATCTTTGACATTGGTCGTTTCAATTTGGAGTTTGAAAGTACAGGGTTGATTGAGGCTTCCTTTATTACCGCTAAATCTGGGGCCAAAGTATTGAGGTGTTGTTCACCCTCAAAATCTTTCTGTAGCATTGAGTCCGCTTTCGTGTCGGTTGCATCCTATTGATGTGATATTTCCTTTATCACAATACTCAATTTTTCTTTGAAGGGTAAATTTCTAGGCCATCTTTCTGGAAGATTTGATTAACACTCCCTAGTATGGAGAGACTTGAGTCATAGATAAATTGTTTTCAAACTTCCACCCTGGATCCTTTCCATGACTGATCATCTTGTTGGAGGACGTTTACTGAAGCAAACAATAAATTGAAACTCTGACCGTCCAACGCATAGAACTCAACTACCTTTGTTAAACATTTACAAATCTAGTTTGAAAAACTGCTACATGAGGATAGTGATCCCCCTCTGAACATAGCACCCCTCCGGTCAATCTACTTTGGGTTCGGTGAGTCATTACTCGAGTTCTCAGAATCTTGAACTAGCTTCTTCTTCCCCTTGTCATCGTTTGATCTCTTAGAACATCTTCTCTTTTCTTCAAGACTCATCTTCGTACATTTGTTGAGAAATTTATCTTCTTCTACGTCAGGTTCCGTTCGGAGCCAGGGGCCATTATACCCTAGTTTTTGTTCTTCGTTAATTACATTTTGGGCTAGCATGGGCGCCAAGTCATCAATAGGATCAGCTCGATCCTCAGAGCCACACTTTTCTTCTCCATGTCCAATCTTCCCGCACTTGTAACAGAATAACGAAAGTCTTTCATATTGAGAGGAATGCCAGGCTCTAGTTATGTCCTATTCCGTTCTGCAAACACCCTTCTCAAGCGGCTTATTGACATTCGGTCGAATTTTCACCCTTAGATAAATGTCCCATTCCAGGGAGTTAATATCCTTGATGTTGTCCTCATCCAAAGGTACCGGCTCTCCAACTTCTTTAACTAGCATTTCATCGAAGGCTCTAGTCATAGCTTCTAGTGGAAGATCCAAAATACAAATACAAATATTCAAATGTTCAAAAACTAAGTCCTTGGGGGGTATATCAAGCACCCAGTCCCGAAGGAGAAGCGAATAGTCCTTGACTAGCCACGATTGATTCTTCATAACTCTCTTCCTATCCTTCTCCCTTGTGAAGATGATAAACAACACATCACTTATTTTCCTCATATCATATTTCTTAATCTTCCTTGTCCACATATTCTTAATCCTTTCTAGAACTCCATAAGCATTCAATGGTTTATCTGATATTACTTTACCATAAAGATAAAGGTTGCATTTGTTCACCAAGCTCTTTGATTCCTCTAAGCCCTCCATCCTTTTCGAACAAAGCAAAGGATTAGGATAACCAGGGAGACAGATTTCTATCAGATGAGGTTGCGAGAAAAAACCAAGGAAACTCGTTGTTTGCACTTCAAATAGCACTAGGGCTACACCTCCATTTCTTCGCTCTTGCTAGCACAATGCATATTGGTTAGCATTTATTTTATATTAATGGAATAGAGGAAAATGTAGCCTTGTTATTACTTTTTAATTTTGATTCTTTTTATGATTTGACTTATTTTATATTTAAAAATTGTTAGCCGCCTAACATTCTCTCTTCATTCTTTTCTCCAGCTTCTAATTTCTCAATTTCCAATTTCAAAAGAATGAAAAAGACAAAACTCAAAATTATAAGTCCTACTACATAGGGTCTAACATCTTAGGCTTATAGATGTCAGTTTTATCAAATAAAGTTCTAACAAGACATTTTTCATACTAAATTGAAGAGTTTTACCTCTAGTGGGACCCATGTAATAATAAATTGAAGATTTGGCATTTGATAGTAAAGCACATAATACACTTTCCTTTGATTAACCGATTAAATCGATCGAAAAAATTCAAAATCGGTTTTAATGGTTTTACATGTTTATCGATCGATTTCGGTTGACTAAATAATCAACCCGACAGTGTTAATTTGGTTGAAAAAAATAAGCGAAATCAGACCAAACTAACCTGTATACAACCCTACCAACCACTGGACGACAACGAAATTCTACGTTTCCAATGCTATAAAAATGTCTTTAGACTAATCTATAAGAAATATTAATTTGGTTTTGTTCTTTTTATAAAACTCTATATTATCATGATATCATCTACTTCCTTGAAAGTTGATATCATCTATATATATGACAGAAGGTTGTAGTTCATGTCAACAATGCTTTGTGCCATACATTCTTTTTCTTTTTTCTTCTTGCATTTTGTAAAAGAATTTTTAAATGAAATGTCTATTAATTATCTCTTTCTTTTAAGGCTATATTTGGTTTTAAGGAAAAAGTAGAGAAAGGAAAGGAAATGCAAGGAAACCTTTACAAACCTTGTATAGGTTTTGATATCTTTCCCCACCTTTCCCACCTTTTCCTTTAAACCAAACATAGCCTAATTTAGTTTTAATTGAATGCTCTATTTATTATATTAGAAAAAAACGTTATTTAATATAACTTTGGCTGTTGGGGGCGAGGAGTCTTTCCTGATAAGAGAGTTCTTGGGTTTGAGCACCTTCACGATAGTTCATCAATTCACGGTCATGCTTTTATTTTTACTTAAAATAAATCAGAATGTAATTACTAATTTGCCCACTTTCATGGTAACATCCCCAACTCAAACTCTCTCAATAGGAAAGGTTGTTGGCCTCCAACAACCAAATTTTTTCCTTTATGATTAGGAAGCCTTTTTCCTAAAAATATTAGTAGATTTTAACAACTAGGGGAGAGAGAGAGAGTTTGTATCCAAAGCCAAAAGTCCAAAACTCCCTTGTGCTATTTTTACAAAACTCTTGTAATTGGTAAAAGGTAGGAAAACCCATTCAACCCAAGCCAAGCTCAAGGCAAGGCACCCACTCCCCATCCAAGGTTTTTAAAATTGGACCGGATAGGGAACCATTTTGGGGTCGAATGGTCTGATTGTTCGGTCCAAACAGATGATCCGCTCTAACAAAAAAAAAAAGAAAAACAAAAAAAGGATAAAAACTGTTATCCAGGTTGATGGTTCGACCGCCCAGGTCAGCAATTCGCTAACGAAATAAACAATTTTTGGACAAAAAGCAGTTTTGAGGTGAATAGTGTCTGGTTCCCAATTTTTTTGGTCTAACCATTTGGTTTGATCTAGTTTTGAAAATACTGTCCCCGTCAACCCAATATTCAATTTGATGATAGAAATGATCAAAATGATATATTGAGTATCAACCACATGGTAAATTTCTATTATTGTTAATTGAAAGATTTAATAAATTTCCATTCAATCGGACTTCAATCCCCAACCTCAACCAAAGATTCCTATTAATCCTCATTCCCACCCCCACCCCACCAAAACAATCCCCATCCCCAACCCCATTGGGTTGAGGAAGTCAGGTCCTTATTGGGGATGGGGAAAATTGACATCCCTAAAAGTGCGTTCTAATAAATGATCCTAATAGAAACACAAAAGAGTATACAATTGTTTTATATTTTCAAATTTTTAAATAATTAATAATTATTCATATTTTATATATTACTTATAATAAAAATTTTATAATAGAAAAATAACAATTATTAATTTCAGTTGGCTTTATTTGTCAAACTAATGAAACCAAACAACCCAATTAACTCGACTCGAGTTGGTCGGTTTTCTAGTGTTTTAGGTTGTCTGGTTCAAAAATTACCCAATTCGACTAAGTTGGAATAGTTTCACTTTGTCCATTTGTAAACCGACCAAAATTTAATGACCTAACCATGGATATATATTAATATTTTATATTTTAAATATAATTTTTAATATGGAAAAGTGAGAATTTTCTCATATTTCTTAGTCTAAAATGTTTTATATCATAAATCTAATTTTTAAATTTATTATTTAATAATCGCAATGTAATTTTTAAAATTAAATTAAATTTTTAAGTTTAAATCTTTTGAACAAATTGACCAAACCAAAACATCGACCCAAACCAATACAACTTAAGTGGATCAATTTTGACAAAAGGTTAGTCGGTTTCAGCTGACCAACTCCCTAACCTGACCAGGTCAAATTGGTGGGCCAAATAGCCTACAACCGCACCGAACCAACTCATGAACACTCAGAGTTTTAGCTAAATTAATAGTCTTATCTCTAATAAATAACAATAGTTTAACCTCCAATAATTATTGAAAATTTATAGAAAAAATAGACAATTATTGAAAATATATTGATAATGAAAGCTACAATAATCACAAAAATTACAAAAAATACAATAAGTACTAAAAATATATTAACTTAGTCAATAAATAATATAATCTCAAATAATAGTTTAATCTCTACTAAATATTAATCAATAACTTATAAGAAAAAATAATAAATACAATAAGTACAATAAATTAAATTTATAAATTTCAATAATAGTAATTTAATCTCCAATAATTATTGAAAGTTTTCTATTAAATAACTAAACAAAATAAATTTGTACATACTTATTAAAAATACATTTATCACAAAAGACAATAATTATTAAATTTAGTATATATAATTATATAATAAATATATATTAAGAGTTTAAAATTATTATTAATAAATATTATTTTTTGAAAGTTTTTTCTCGAATTATTACTTGATATAAGTGAAATTAATTATTTAAAATAATATGTAAAAATATTAAACTAATATTAATTTCATTATTATTTTATAATTGTTTTTATACTTTTTATATTTTTTTATATTTATTTTAGTTAATTAAAATATTTAGTTATTTAAATACTTAAATAATTTGTAAAATATGTAAATTTTAAAATATTAATTATTTTTTGAATTTAATTATCCATAAAATCATAAGTTATACTATGATTACATAATTTCATTATTAAATTTGTAATATATTAAATTATTATTAATTTAACTATTATGTTATAATTATAATATGGTATGATTATATAATTTTTCTTCTTTGAAGAAATTTTTTAAATTGATTACATAATTTCGTTATTTTAACTTTTTGAAATATAGTTATGATAAATATTTATTTATTTATATATTTAAATAATCTATAAAATATTTAAATTTTTTGTTATTTGAATTTTGTTTATTTAAAGCTATTACATATTATTAAATATTTAAAAAACATTTAAATTGATAATCAATGAAAACATAATTTAAATTGTTTGTACATAATTTTGTCATATATTTTGTAAAAATATCAAAATATTTTTTGTGTTTTTAATAAATATTTTAAAGTTATTTTATAATTTTGTTAGAATATTTAAATAATTCTTAAATTTTTAATCCAACCTTTGGTTAGATATAGATAAAAAGTAGGGGAGAGGATAAATAGGAATTATAGATAATTTAGGAGAGAAAATCTCTACTAAATTAGAGATATTTTTGGAGATAAATAGGAATTAAAGATAATTTAAAAGATAAATAGGAATTAGAGATAATTTTGGAGAAAGTGGGGGAGGTAGTTTAGAAGTAATTTTAGGAGAAAAGATTAATTAGGTTATTGGGAAAGTGCATCTCATTGGTTGTTTCAAAAATAACGTGGAATTAAAAAAATAAAAAATTCAAAAAACTGAAAAAAAATAGATAAATAAGTTCTCTCAAAGGAGAGTTATGCTGACATGGCAGGACCAGTTTTAATATATATATATATATATATTTCTAAACGATGTCATTTGAATTTCTAGTTCTAACATGTCTACTAGACTAGTAGCTAGTCTACCAGTATTTTATCTCTGGGCCTAGAGAATTCAAATTAATGGTCCAGATCAATCAAGATCAGCGTCACAGTTCTTTATCTTTTATTAACGTATTGTTCTCATTGATCTCATTGTCTATCTGTTGTTCAATTTTTTATCTGACGGGAGTTTTATTTTATTTGTGCGCTTGGGCTGTTTGGGGAAAGAATTTAAAGTTTGGAATAGAATTCAATAGAGTAAATATTTTGGTCCTGCAATATCAAGTGGTCCATATTTCAGTGGTAGAGAATTTGACTGCAGATCAAGAGGTCACCGGTTCGAACCCGGTTGGGCCCTTTTGGCATTTTTTTTGAGATTTATTTAATATCAAGTATATTTTAAATAGAAGTGGAACCAACCAATCAGAGTGGCGCAGCGGAAGCGAGGC
The DNA here is from genome assembly GCF_056320005.1 of Nelumbo lutea. NCBI lineage: Eukaryota > Viridiplantae > Streptophyta > Magnoliopsida > Proteales > Nelumbonaceae > Nelumbo > Nelumbo lutea. Next base: position 64,699,260 of record NC_142685.1, on the reverse strand, counting down.
GGGCCCATAACCAATAGGTTCCAGGATCGAAATCTGAGTTGTATTTTCTTTCCAATTTTCTTCTTCTGTTTAAATTCCATATCGGTTAAACATACATCGTTCCCATCGAGCATCACTCGGATGAAAGGTCGTGCGATTACTTGGAATTCGATTTAGTATTTATTAGAAATTAATGAGTCGAGGGTATATCATATATATATATATATATATATATATATTATTTTAGTTTGGCTATCCTTTTTACCATGATTTTTTTTTGGTGAAATTACTTGAAATTCAATTTAGTATTTGTTAGAAATTAATGAGTCCAGGGTATAATATATATATATATATTTATATTTCAGATTGGGTACTGATGCGGCACGATCCAGGCACTCCTAAATGGCTGCTGATTGTCTCCTTATTGGCAACAACCGGCACCTAAGAAGATGAAAGGAAGGATTCCCGGGGATTTTACCTGGTGGGAATACTCCAATGCTTAAGTTAGTACTGTGTACAGGAAGCAAAGGGAAAAACGAAAGCTAAGAGTGTGGGTCGCGCTTTATCACTATATTCGAGAGATTAGAGGTCTCAAGAAGAAGTTCCTCTTCTGCCCTAAGGGCTTTTATAGGGGCGTTGTTGTGAATTTTTTTTTTAAATGTACTCTTCCTTATTTTGCAATGGAATGGACTTTTCTTTTGGTTAAGTGTTAGTTGTTCTTTCTCCCGAACTGGCATATTTGCCGAACTGACAATATGCCCGATCTGTTTCCTTGCCCGGGTTATTGCACTCGCGCAACCAGATTCGGTGTTTGATACTTAGTCTTCGCTTCGCCTGAGTCTTTTGGCTGACTTTTCTTTGCTTGCCTATGCCGAGGTTCCTCCGTTAGCTCGACATCCTGGCCCTTTGGCTCTTGCAGCGATTTTGTTCACTTCGCTTGGCGGACTATAGGTAGTATCGCCTTAAGTTAGTGATGGCCCATGCTCGGGGTACTTGTTCACCCTCTAAGGTTTTGAGCTCGTATGCCCTCTCGAGCGCTCGTTTTACTTTGTAGGGCCCTTCCCAATTTGGTCCAAGTTTGCCCACGCCAGGTTTGGGCACCATAATCTTACGGAGAACCAAGTCGCTGACTCGGAAGTGAATTCTTTACTCTGGCGTTGTAGTACCGAGCTACTTGCTGCTAGTAGGCCGCTGTCCGGATTTACGCGAGGTCTCTTACCTCGTCCAGTAGGTCGAGGTTGGTACGCAACTCGTCTTCGTTTGTCTAATCGTCATATGCTTCTAGTCGCAGTGTAGGTATTTGGATTTCCGCTGGGATTACCGCTTCAGTGCTGTCGGTGAGGTTAAAGGGGGTCTCTCCCGTGGCAGTTTTTTTTGTAGTCCGGTGAGCCCGTAAAACACTTGGTAGCTTGTCCGCCCACAACCCTTTAGCTCGGTCTAGTTGTGCTTTCAGTCCGCGCAGGATGGCTCTGTTCACTACTTTTGTCTGACCGTTTGCCTGCGGGTGTGCGACCGATGTGAAGTTCTAACGAATTCCCATATTATGACACCATTCTTGGAACTTGATATCCTTGAACTGATTGCTGTGATCAGAGATCAGTACCCGAGGTAGCCCGAAGCGACATACTATGCTCTTCCAAAAGAAGTTTTGTATGTTTCGGGCTGTAACTGTTACCAGAGGTTCAACTTCTATCCATTTTGTGAAATAATCTACTGCCACCACTAGGAACTTTCTCCCACCTGTTGCTGGCGGGAATGGCCCCAGGAGGTCGATGCTCCATTGCGTGAAGGGCCATGGGCTGGTGAGGTATTTGAGGTCGGAAGCAAGCTGATGGTGGATGTTGGCATGTTTCTGACACTTGTCACACTTTCTAACAAGCTCGACAGTTTCTGTCTTCATTGTTGGCCAGTAGTATCCTTGTCGAAGTGCCTTTTGGGTGAGGGCTCTGCCCCCTAGGTGTCCGCCGCACAGACCTTCATGAGTGTCACGGAGTACGAGCTCGGCTTCGGCAGGTCGCAGGCAACGCAAGTAGGGGAGTGTGTAGGACCATCGGTACAACCGTTCGTCTATTATGACGTATTTGGTTGCTTGGCACTACACCCTCTTGGCTGCATTGCGGTCCGTAGGGAGGGTTCCATTTAGCAAGAAGCTCACGAATGGGTCGATCCAGCTCGGCTCTGCTTCAAGGACGGGAGCGACGTCCTTTGCCCCACCGAGAATGCTATGCCGAGGTAAGTCCTCTTTGTACACTGTTCTCATGGTGTTGTGACTCGTGCTGGCTAACCGGGATAGGGCGTCGGTCTCAGTGTTCTCTGACCTCGGGATTTGCCTGATGAAGTGTGACTGGAAGTTGAGCAGAGCTGCTTTTACTTTCGCCAAGTATGTGATCATAGAGAGCTCGCGTGCTTCGTACTCGCCCGTAACTTGGTTGACCACGAGTTGGGAATCACTGCAGACGACTATGTGCTTTGCTCTTACCTTTCGCGCTAGGTTCAGCCTGACTATTAATGCCTCATACTCTGCCTCATTGTTGGATGTCACGAACTCAAAGCGTAGTGCGTATTCCAATTTTGTGCCACCCGGGCCGCATAGGACTATTCCAGCCCCGCTGCCCTGCTGGTTCGAGGAGCCATCTACATGAAGGATCCAGGGCTCCTCATCCCAGTTCGCGCTTGGCCTAACTAGGAGAGATGCCACACTAGCTGCTAATTCACGGGGTTCAGACTCTATTGGCTTGGGAGCTCCGGGTTCACCCGAACTGGGGGTCTCGGGCTCAACCGGCCTAGGGGCTTCGAGGCTAAATGTGCACTCGGCGATAAAATCTGCTAAGGCTTGGGCTTTAATGGCAGTCTGTGGCTTGTACTGGAGATCGTACTCGCTGAGCTCGATGGCCCACTTCGTCAGCCGACCTGAAACCTCGGGCTTGAGTAAGACTTGTCTCAGAGGTTTGTTAGTCAAGACGACGACGGTGTGAGCCTGGAAATATGGGCGGAGTTTCCGAGCTGCAATTACCAGTGCATACGCTAGCTTTTCTATCTGCGGGTATCTCGCCTCTGCTCCCTACAGAATTTTACTAACATAATAGACGGGGCGCTGGACCCGATCTACTTCCTTTATTAGTACCGAACTGACCACCTCATCACTCGCCGAGAGATACAGTTCTAAGACCTCGCCCTCCTCAGGCTTGGCTAAGGTTGGCACAGTAGCGAGGTAGGTCTTTAGCTCATTGAGCGCGAGCTGGCAATCTCGGGTCCATTCAAACCCTTTGCCTTTGATTGCCTTAAAGAAAGACAGATAGCGGTTTGCCGATTTGAACATGAAGCGGCTGAGGGCGGCTATGCGGCCGTTGAGCCTCTAAATCTCTTTTACTTTTCGGGGTGGTCTCATATCTAGGATGGCCTTTATCTTGTTCGGGTTGGCCTCAATACTGCGCCGGTTGACAATGTACCCTAGGAACTTACCCGAGGTGACACCGAAGACACACTTGTTTGGGTTCAGTCTCATGCTATATTGACGCAGAATTTGGAAGATAGAATCTAAGTCTTTTATTAATTCCTGCGAGAACTGCGTTTTGATGACCATGTCGTCTACATAACATTCTATTTTCGTGCCAATTAAGGACCGAAAAAGCTTGTTTACAAGTCTTTGGAAGGTCGCCCCAGCATTCTTTAGTCCGAAGGGCATGACCTTGTAGCAGTACAGGCCGAACTCGATTATGAAGCTGGATTTTTTCCTCATTGGACTGGTCCATCCTGATTTGGTTGTAGGCTGAGTAGGCGTCCAAGAAGCTTAGCAGCTCATGTCCCGAGGTCGCGTCCACTAGGCGGTCAATTCGCGGGAGGGGGAAGCAGTCTTTTGGGCAAGCTCGGTTCAGGTCGGTGTAGTCGATGCACATGCGCCATTTGTTGTTTGCTTTTTTTACTAGCAATGGGTTGGCTACCCAGCTCGACCTGTTCGTCGACCGCCCTCCAGCGATCCGGGGCTAAGTTGCGTTTCTTCTGTCTAATGGGTCTGACTACAGGGTCAGTGTTAAGTTTGTGAGTTATAAGGCCAATACCGGGCATATCGGATGCAGACCATGCAAAAATGTCTAAATTTTGAAGTAAGAAACTCACCAGTTCGGTTCGTAGAGGCTCTTTGACGGAAGCACCGATTTGTAGCGTTCGAGCCAGATCTATAGCCGAGGTCGGGATCGCGACCGTTTCCTCTGTGGGCAAAGCTCGTTCCTCGCCCTGCTCCGTAGGTTACTCCAGTTCGAGGTCGTCGGCTGCCTTGTTTTTTCCCTTCAGGGCGGAAACATAACACTTGCGGGACTCAAGCTGGTCGCCCCGCGCTACCCCCACACCGAAGTCCATGGGGAACTTCATTGCCAGATAGTAGGTGGAGACCATTGCCCGCAGAATATGCGTAATTGGCCGCCCTATTATGGCATTATATGGGGCGGGGGTCGCGATCACCAGGAAATCGTGGTTTGGACGGTTTGCTGCTGGTAAACTACAATGACCATGATCTCTATGAAAACTACAATATAGATTTTTGTTTCTCTCGTTTGGATTACTCTTTAGACGAGGTGGCCATTTTACGTATGGGGCGTCCTTGATCGTCATCAAGATCTCGGTCCGCCTTGTGTTTAACGGCGTGTAATCCGTCCGAACTGCTAAGGGAGCTCGGGACGACTGGCTTGGCTTTGCCTCTCGGGCCTAGTTTCTTCTATCGCCTGGGTTGGAGGTCTCACCTTCTCTTTTTCTTTTCTCGACCCCGCCTTCGGTTCTTTGGTTGATTTCTTCCTCCGTTCTCATGAATTTGTCCGCGAGCTTGAGGAAATCGGTCACGGTTGCGGGCTGGCTGGCCACCATGTGCCATTTGAACTCCTTGTGCGTTACCCCTCTCTTGGTCGCCTGAGCTGTACTACGGGGTATAATCGCGGTATCTACAAGCATGCTTCATTGAACTGCTTGATGTAGCCCTGGATGGATTCTCCTTCCCTCTGGACTACTCCGAAGATGCTTTCCTCGGTCACGGGGCACCGCTTGCTGGTAACGAAGTGTGCAGTGAAGACTTGCACGAACTGGGTCCAGCTTCTTATTGACCTGGGGGCTAGGTTCCGGTACCAGGTGTGGGCCACCCCCTTGAAGGTGGTGGTGAAGGCCACGCACATGCATGACTCACTGGCCCTAGTGAGGTGCATTTGTGACTGGAAAGCGTCGACGTGGTCGTTGGGGTCAAAGGACCCATCATACTTGTCCAGAGATGGAAGCTCGAAGTCTTTGGGCATGGGGACTGTCAGGAGTTCTAATGCGAGGGGGGGGAAGGAATTGAGAGGATCGGGAAAGCTTTTACCTCGTCCGAGCTCGTCTCTTCCTTTCCTCTGAGCTCGGGCAGGACATGGGTGGCAGTTCGGCGGCTTTGTCGGCGCCTTCTTTGAGCGAGCCTGGTGCTGGCTCTGCTGGCCTCCGTGTTGTCGAGCTCGATGGGCCCGAAATGTTGGTCTGCTGCTAGGGTGCTGAACCGGTTCTCCGTGAGTGGGAACTCAGGCTTGGAGCGCCGAGGTGTTGACTTTATGGGTGAGGTTCCCAACCCACCTGCGAGCTGCGAGGCGGGGGTAATTTTTCTTTGCTTTCGGCCTAGGGACGAGGCCTAGCTATTAGGGGGGTTCTGGAGTTGGGAAGCTTCTCCTCGGTGAGGGCGTCCACCTTGAGGGGAGGCCTTAACCGACCTTGGAATAGGGTGCTGGGGGGAAAGCAGTGACTGGTTTAGGGATAGCTGAGGTAATTGCTGCTGATAATGGTGTTGGGAGAGGTAGTGTAGTACCTGGTGTTGCTGGATTTGATGCTGCTGGAATTGTTGCATTTGGGCTTGCATTGCCCGCATGCATTGCATTAGGTCATCCAGTTGGTTCTGGCGGGTTGCCAATGGGACAGCAGTTGGTTCAGTGAAGGTTGCTTCGATAGGGAGTGGAAGAGGGACGTTCAAGGTAGGAAGGTTTAAGGGCGCCACTGGAAGAGGGATGTTCAAGGTAGGAAGGTTTAAGGGCGCCACTGCTTGTGGCGCATTCAGGCTGGGGATCCCATCCACTGAAAAGGGATGGTGAACTGCCCGATGCACACCACGGGAACTTGGAGTTGTTCTCCGGTGGTGTTCGTTTCTGTGCCATGCTCGGCATTGTTGGAGGAAGCCATGGGTGTTGGAGTTTTTTTGGAAGAAGAGTAGGTAAGAGAGGTAAGAGAGATTTAGAGGGAGGCTTTTAGAAGTGTTCCCACAGACGGCACCAATTGATGGTGCGCAATCCGGCCGGTCCTAGCTGTCAACGATCTTGCCTCTGACTGGAGCAAGGGGGAGCCTGAAATAGAGAAGATGAGGGAACTCCGTGGGGAACCCAGTGAGATAACTCTGAAGCTCAAGTTAGTATTCTCTCAAAGGCAAGATAAAGACCAGACGGCGCAAAGTTCACATACCTTGTTGTTGGGGGTAGGGGGCCTTTTATAACTACTTCGCGCACTCACTCCGAGGCCCCTGTCAGGTCGGGTATGATTACTTCTGTGTTTCTGCCAGTTCGGGTGTCATCTGTTCTGCTGGGACAGAACCGCCACTGCTCCTTGTTGGCGTCGTCTCTGTAACTGGAGATGGCGGTGTCAGGTGGCGGTGGCAGGTGGCCGTTTGAAGTGCGGCTGTCAAGCGTCAGATCCCAAGTCAATCAGGTGCGCCGCCCCTAGATATGAACTTCCTCAGTGCCAGGCATGGTACAGTTTGTTCAGTTTGGCGTCCCGGAGGCGAAGTGCTGGAGTGGTGAGCAAGGTGAAGTCTTGAGTTCGGAGGTATGTCCCGAACTGCCATAGGGCACGCCAGTTCAGTGAGGCATGTCCCGAACTGCTATAAGGCAGGCCAGTTCGGTGAGGTGTGTCCCGAACTGCCATAGGGCAGGCCAGTTCGGGTTTGGCTCGGGGCCTAAGGGAGAGTTCGGGTTCCCAGTAGTGAGTTCAGACTGTTGGTAGGCAGTTCGGACCGCTGGTTCCTTCACGCCTTGGGCGCACTGTTGTGCCGAGCTATTGCCTTTGCCACGTGTTGCGTAATTACGAGGTCGAGCCAAATCTTCCTTCATCAATAATCATTACCGTACAAACTCATAACCGCTTTTTAAAAAAGCTGTTGGACATAACAACAATCATACCAAATAAACAATTTGTTTGATTTATGAAAAATCTTATGAGAAAAACCAATCATCAATTCCAAACACTTCCATAATCAATTTACAAAAGCTCAAGCGCAAAGTCTGATCTGGCCGTGTTAGGCTTATGTGGACCATATTATTGGACACGTGGTCCCTATCCATGCATACTTGATTCGGTTACGATTAGGAAGCCTTTTTCCAAAAAATATTTCTGGATTTTAACAACCGGAGAGAGAGATCGTATCCAAAGCCAAAAGTCCAAAACCATGATTTTTTTAAACCAATCATGATTCCATTTTTCCAGAAAACTGGATTTTTTTTCAAAAACAATTGATTTTGGTTAGCAAATCAGTGACCTGGTGGGTTAATTATTCGAACTGTTCAAAACGATTTTGACTGTTTTTTTATTAGAATGGACCAACTCTTCAACCCAAGAACCAATCCCCTGACCGGTTTGTTCTCCGGATCGGTTCATGTCCAAAACTACCTTGTGCTTTTTTTACAACTCCCTTGTAATTGGTAAATCCTAAACGATGTCATTCGAATTTCTAGTTCTAGCATGTCTAGTAGACTAGAGTAGGTATGTCTCCGAGTATTTTATCTCTGGGCCTAGAGAAGCCAAATCAATGGTCCAGATCAATCAAGATTAGCGTCAGAGTTCATTATCTTTTTATTAACGTATTGTCCTCATTGATCTCACCGTTTTTCTGTTGTTCAATTCTTGATCTGACGGGAGTTTTGTTTTATATTTTTTTATGTGTGCGCTTGGGCTATTCAGGAAAGAAATTTAAAGATTTTAATACGATGTAGATATATCACGGGGTCCATAGCTCAGTGGTAGAGCATTTGACTGCAGATCAAGAGGTCACCGGTTCGAACCCGGTTGGGCCCTTTCTTCATTCTTTTTTTGAGATTCATTCAACGTCAATTATTTTAAAATGTTAAATACACATATAATCGACAAATTAGAATGACTCTGAGGAAACGTGGTGGGCCCATAACCCACAGGTCCCAAGATCGAAACCTGGCTCTGATATTCGGAGAAAGGCTTTCGTAAGCTGTTGTTTTTTCCAATTTTCTTCTTCTGTCTAAATCCCAAATGGTTTAAACATAATCTTTCGAAAACATTTTTAAGTCGCGCAAAAAAAATATAGGCACGACCTTACTTGAACAAGATCTGTTTTATGGGCTCGTACCTCTGTATCTTGAGTTCTAAGGAGACGGAAGTCAAAGTCGGTGGATGAATCGTGACCGTGGACCAGAGCGTGATTAGTGACGTGGATGGTCTGGTTACTGACCATTCATCTGTCGAGAATCGTTCCAATCGAGCATTGTGCCTGGATGAGATAGATGGTCGTGCTCGTGCGGTTGTCTGACAGACTTCTACCTTTTTTACCATGATTTTTTTTTGGTGTAATTACTTGTAAACGAAGGGAAGGGTAGGGAAATCGATATTAGTTTAAACGCTTGGTTACTAATTCAACAACCATATATACAACCCAATAGGCAAAGTCGTTTTTTAATGTAATCTTGATAATGTCATAATGGTCAAAAAGATATTAATTCTAGATGATGATAATGATAGTAATAATATATTTAATTGTTTTTATAAATTTTAAGTATTTTTTATTTCTGTTTTTATATTTTGTATTTATTTATTAAGTATAATAGGATTGAGTTGTTAAGTTTCAAGTATCATTGACATGCTTACTTGGTTGGCTAGACTTAGCGCTTTTATCTTTTTGATGTATTTTTTTTTCTTTTGTTCATTATAAAAAAAAATGTAAGATTTAAATAGTGGAAATTGGATGAGGCGAAAAGTAATATTTCAATTTACAATTTAAAACTTACAATTAAATAGTGTAAATATAGAATTATAGATGTGTTTAAATTTTTTACAAATTTTTGTATTTTTGTGTGTAAAAATAATTATGATATATTATATTTACTTTTTGTTTAATATGATAAATATATGATATTATACATGTGTCTGAATGCATTTTTTGCAAAATTTATGTATTTTTTTCATTTTTTTATTTTATTAAATTTTATTATTTATTTATAACATTAAAGGTTAACACATTTAACCCAAAAGTTAAACTATTTATTATTAATTTTTATATTTCATTGTTGGTCAGTTCTAAATTATGTATTTCATTTTCATTCTCAATAAAAATAACAGAGAAGTATGGACAAGCCCAATGCATATTTCTTATTTTCATTGCAGAGCTATAAACATTCAAAATGTCAAAAATCCCCACTCTACACACCAATACCCGCTCATGAATTGGCATTAATTCCAAACTGGCACCAACCCCAATTGTACTTTGGGCATAAAAGTTCTGACCCTGGGCTGAACCGCCATTCTCCCTAAAAATAATTTGTGTTTATTACACTTATTCTTTTAATTTGATTAATAAAAATATCATAAGTGTGCCTAATTTTTTCTACATTTTCTATAATTTTCTATATTTGTTTCTATTTTAAAAATTTTATTACCTAACTATGACGTTGTAGGTTGAGCAATTTGATTCGAATTGTTGAATTGCTTAGCCACCACTTGGATAAAAAATGGTTTTGTTTTTGAGTCAATTTTAAAATATATGGATTTATATTGTTAAAAATATTGGCATAGATCTAATCAATAGCATTTATTAGTGAAAAATAATTTTAAAATATTTAGATTTAATTAGAGAAAATGGAATTTAATACCTTAAGTATAAGACTTAATGAGATGGGATTAAATGAGGTGGAAAGTAATAAACATTGAAGTTACATTTTCAACCCTTACAATTAGAGATGAATTAAATACACAAATATGAGCATTTTAGTAGTCATTAAACCTGGCATTAAAGCTATCATAAAATGCCTTTTATGCCTTTTATAACACAAATAAATAAAAGATAATTTTAATCTAAAAAATTTTACCTCATTGAGCAGATAATCACCCATTAACTGAGACTTACCTTATTGAGCAGATCACCCAGCAAATGGTAGCAGCTTCAATCCCAATGAGCCACTGCGCAGAGGATTCCATCATTCCCAATCCACATACACTTCTCCTACCAACACCTCCACTACACTTTGGGAACCAGGTACCATCACTGTTACTTCTCTTTTATTATGCATTTATTATTATTATTATTATTATTACTGTTATTATTTCATTTTCACTACATTCATCCACCATCATGAAATTACTCGCCTGAAACACCTGCGGATGTAATGATCCGAAAAGAATCACTGAGCTAGTCAAGCTCTCGATGAAAGAAAGACCAGATGTACATTTTCTGTCGGAGACCAAACTGTCAGCAGACAACAGTGCCAGACTGGCCAATAAACTGAAAACAAAAAACTTTGTTTACAATGAAGCCACCGGCCAATCAAGAGGACTTCTTTGTTTCTGGACTGACTCAATAAGTGTAATCCCTTTTTGTATCCATTTAGAAATTACAAAGCCACCCCCAAGGGAAAAAATGGCAAGCACTGCTATTCTATGGGCATCCAGTTCGAAAGCACAAAAAAGAGTTGAGGCAAAAAGTAGCAGTATCATGGATTCTAATGGAGATTTGAATGACATATACAAGCAGGAAGGAAGTCCACAAGTCACTCAAAAGAAAGCAGCCTCATCAAAACATCTCCACCTTTTGGTTTTCTCAGATAGTGCAGCCTTAATGGAGTTTGCAACCATAGATAAACCAATCATCTTCACTGAAGCTATATACAAAGACTGATTTCAACTTTTGAATATATTTAGTTTGTACATATAAGATATAAGTAAAAGTAGAAACAACAATCAAGTGGCCCATCTTTGTTTAGGGCCGCATATCATTTCATTACAATGGACCTAACTCCCCATGTAAGACTCGTTTAACTAATGCAAGGCTGCTTCTCTTGACTAAAAAACACAACTATTTTGTTGTGAACTTTGTTTAAGCTATTCTAACCTAAGTGTCGCAGCGGAAGCATGGTGAGCCCATAACCCACAGGTCCCAGGATCGAAACCTGGCTCTGAAAACGAAGGAAGTTTCTCTAAACCGTATTTTTTTCCACGTGTTTATTCTTGTCTAACGTCCCATATCGGTTAAATATAAGATTTCTAAAACGTTTTTAGATTGTGCGAAAGGTGTTCAGGTCACGACCTTACTTGAACAGGATCTGTTCTATAGGCTCGTACCTCTGTATCCTTGAGTTCTAAGGAGACGGGAACCTGAGTCTGGTGGATGAATCTGACCGCGTGACCAGAGCGTGATTAATGGCGTGGATGGTCTAGGCCTTCCAGCTGTAGAGGATCGTTCCCGTCCTGTTTCGACTGGATGAGATGGTCGCGCGGTTGTCTGACAGACTAAGAAACACTTTTTATTAACTTTAAATGTAAATGGTTTTCAAATTTTATGTCCATATTTTTTTGTGAAATTACTTATTAAATTCCAATTAATGAAAAGTGTAATCTTTAACCCTATTGTTGTAAGTAGATGTAGGCTTGGTAACGTTGACTGTTTATTAATTATATGCTCTTCTTTTAGATCGATTCGATTAGAATCGAGAACATGTTGGTTTATTCATTCTAATAAGTCGAATTAAATTTGATTTGATTTGTATGGTTTTCAGTTTGATTTGATTTGGCCAAATTGAACCATAAACCAGAAATCAATTTTAAAAGTCAAAAGCCAAACCGAGCCACAAATAAAATAAATCAAACTGAATTTAAAGCTGAATAAATCGAATAGGAGTTGTATAATTAGTTTGGTGCAACGTTTTTAATACGGACCTCGAAATGAAATTACTTTAAAAAGGATGTGGCTGGTTAAAGCTGAAAAGTGAGAAAGAAGAAGAAGAAGAAAAGGAAGTGCCATTCGAGGTGGTTGTCACTATAAAACTCTTTGTCTTGAGAAGAAGGAATCACCATCGACGACTATTTCTATATTCATCATCATTGCCGATGCAATACTGTTTGCCTTCTTTTTACATTTCTCTAAATCCATCTCAAATCCTAGATCATTTGCTTCATTGATGTATCTCAAATTTCTAATATTAAATTAGTATTTAATCTTTCATTTCTTGCATCGATTGTTTGATTTTTTTTCATTGGATTTGCAATTTTTTTGTTGTTACAACTAAAAAAGAATCATAAAAATGAGAAAATTAAAAATCAAAATAGAAAAACTAAAAACCCTATTAATTTTGGCCATTGGGAATAATCGAACAAGATTATAAGATATGAAAGTTTTTATTTTTTTATTTTTTTATTTTTATTTTAAAATAAATAAAAAATTTGGAATTAGTTTGAAAGCAACCTGAGAATTGTTAACCGGATCGAATGTTTTAATGGTTAAATAGTCTGGGTCAATGATTTTTTAACCATTTTAATGATTTTTGTAAAATAACGGTTAAGGGCCAAAATAGAACTGGTGCTTGGGCCAAACGGTTCAACCATCTAATCTGGTCCAATTTTTAGTGGTCGGTGGCCCAATTTGAATACCACTAACTATTTGTTATAAGTTAATGGCCTGGGTATAAATTTATCAAATTGGGTACCATAACAACATCCCTCTAGGAACTTCCATTTTTAAAGGACCTAGTCACTTGGGGTTGTAATTGATTGGATTTAGCAATTATTGAAAACTTGCATCTAAATCTAATTCAAAATTCGATTGGATTTGAAGATTTTGGTTTTGAATTCAAATCATCAGATGTAGATTTAATTCAAATTTGATTTAGTTTTTAAAATATAAAAAATAAAAAGTTAATTATTTTTCAACTTTATATATAATAAATTAATACAAATATGATATACTGAATTTATTATATACATAAATTCATATATAATCAAATTTAGATTTTAAATATAATTATATTAAATTTATATATTAAAATTAATAAATATTATATAATCAAATTTAGATTTTAATTAGATTGGATGGAGTCAAATCTGAATTCGATTTGATTAGATAAAACTATCATCTTAATATGGGGAAATCAAATTAGATGTTGGGCAATAGATTTCCGGGTATTACTGACAAGCCTAATGGGACGTTAGTAATGACACACTAAACCTAAAGATGAAAGATATTATTGATCACAAATGGAATACCATAATAAATATAGGTTGTGTTTGGAATCATTCCTATTCCTAAAACGTCAAATTTGTTGTTTCAATTGTAAATGCAAATGATTAGTCCCACACACATTTTTCTAGCTGAAGTGACTCATGTGTGATGTGGCAACACATATTTATCATCAATTTGTATTGATTAACAAAACACTTCAAGTAGAAACAACAATAGGACCAACTACCAAACACAGTTATGGTCTTGATCAATATTATTGAAAAAATCTAGAGTAATTCCAATTCCATGCATTTTTTTTTTTAAAGACCAACTTGTTTGGAGATTTTATTTGAAGGGCCAATTCTTGATTAAGTCTGTCTGTAATTGTCTCAACACTCATAGAAGTGTTAAGACAAACTCTCATTTAAAAAAAAAAAAAAATCTTTTATAGAGGTGTAGTGACAAATCAAGATTATCCTTTTTGTTGGGTTGAGGAGGACGTTAATCACATATTCTTCATTTTTCTTTGTAAAAGGGTTACATAATGTGGGTAGCCCATCGCCCATATCCATAATTCCCAACCCTGATGGCAATGGGATTTGATCCTAAGTCTCAATTATGACCGGCTAGGGACCCGACAAACTAAACCACCATCTTCAATGCACCCATTGCAAGATAGACTTGGACGATTATTAACAATTTATTCCTAGGTCCAAAATATGAAATCTAGACAAATCTCCAATGGTAGAAGAGAACATAAGACAACAATGTCCACACCAATTCCTTGAATTTCAATGAGATGATTAGTTCCTTATCTAGTAGAAACATTGAAGAAAAAAAATCCAAAGGCAAGGGGTCCCAGTCACAATTGTTGAAATCAGGGCTGTAGGTCAGGTTGCATGTTTTAAAGAATTTCAACTACATTATGGGCCAATTGAAAATTAAAAAAAAAAAAATACCAACCAAATTGGACCCAAGTTGCTATATTGAAAGAATTAGAACTTCTCTACTAGACTTCCTTGAAGTCAACTTTCATAGTGAACACAAAAGACAAGACAATAACTGGATGTAGGCTAAATGGAGCCTACCTCATAGAGATACACTCAAGTAACTTTGACACATCTCAAAATTCAGATGGTAGCTGCTCTTATGGTTACATTGCTCAGGACTACAATGAAAAATCAGAGTTGTTTGAATCCTTAGGATGTAGTGGAATTTAGGACCACTATAAAGCCCATCATATGTAGAAACTAACAACTATGAGCTGATACAAAAGAAATGTATTTAAGGTGATTCAAAGATCCAATCTCTCCTTATATATGTTTTTTAATTTGTTCAGAGGTCTTGTCTTTGGCTATTCATCATTTATATAGCATTGGTGATGTCTCTAGTGTTAAGTTGAACTAAAATTGTCCAATCATTACTCATTTGGATTTTTGCAGATGATTCATATATTTTCTCAAGAGAAACATTGCAGAGGGATGCTTGATAATGGACATTTTGAAGGATATGGATAAGCCTCTAGTCAGAAGGTGAATCTCTCTAAATCTGAAATGTTTGTTAGCCCAAATTTACAGGACTCCAAGAAAAATCAAAACAAGAGTTATGAGTATTAAGAGAGTTAATAAACCTTCAAATTATCTAGGGCTTCCTTCTGTGAATAGATTCAAGAATAACATGTTTAAATACCTTTGTGATAGAGTGAATGGAAAAAGCAATGAATGGAAATTTGCTTTTTTATCTTTTGCTAGAGAAGTCATGATAAAAGTTGTATTAACCTCAACCCCTTCATATGATATATCATTTTTTATTCTTAAAACATTTGTACATAGCTAGCTAAATCTCAGAGGAAATTCATGTGGGTGAGGTCAAAAATCAAAGGAAAATAAATTGGATCAGCTGGACCAGGGTTTGTAAAAGTGACTTTTGTGGGAGTTTGGGATTTAGGGACTTTAAGAATTTCAATTTTGCTCTCTTAACCAAACCGACTTGGAGATTCCTCTCAAACCGACTTGCATGTTCTGCTTCTTTGTGACCATGCAAGGGCATCATCATTTGGCTACAATCTGAATCTTTCATTCAACAATGTGGATTATTTCTCTTCCTTTTTAGATTGGTGGAATTGGTGGAATTGGTGGTTGAACCACACTTCTATTTCTTCTAAGAAGTCTAATTTTAATCTGTGACTGAAATGTTTGCTATATATATTTTGTTGTGGATTATTTGGAAAGTTAAGAGAAATCCTAAGTTTTTTCAATAAAAAATGGTTTATATAATTTTGAATGTTGAAATAGGTCAACATGGATGATAAAAAATTTGGATTACTAATGGATAGGGGATAGGGGTGGTCAGTGGATGGGTTAGCCTTCAACCTGCATCCAACCCAACCTTTCCATTAGTCACCCCTAATTTGTGCGTAATTTTTATATAAAAAAAATTAAGATTTTGGATGGTCATGATCACTTGATGAAAAGGGCCAAAACATGCTAGGGTATGGCCCTGCGGGGCTTATGTGGACCATGGGATTGGACACATGGCCTTTATTCTTTCCTACTCTGAACCAATTAAGAGGCATTTTCTCAAAAATATCCCCAAAGAGCACCTTCTACACCAACCCTGTAGTCATGCATTGGGAATATGTTTCTATGAATAACAATGTAGAAATGTGGGAGATGTTCCTGAGGCTCAGTTTGAAAGGAGTAAAAATGCAAATATGTAGAATGTAAAATCTTGTATTTTATATTATTTTATATGCATTTGTACTATACATATTTATATTTGTACACCTTCCAAATTGAGCCTGATGTGTGGCTGTAAATTCGTTTGGAGTTGTGGTTAGGGTTGTCGTTTTCTTTTTTTTTTTTTTTAAAAAAACAAAACCAATTTCTGTTTTTAGTTTACAAGACTTTTCCATTTGATAAATTATCAAACGATGTCAATCAACTTCCTTTTTTTTCCTCTACTGAGGTCATTTAACTTTAATCCTAACCCGACCCTCCAACATTCCAACCAGAAAACAACTAATACTATGCAATTTTCAAACCTGAACCAACCTTGGTTTAAAGTGATACCAACCAGAGTAGCAGACCTAACCCAGTAATTTAAGTTGAACATTTGTTTATATTCTAAGATGCCACTCTCTCCCTCATTGAAATAAGCAAAACCAAAATACCCTATGTATGTACAAGGGTATCATGACCTAACGGGATAGATCAGCTAAAATTTGAACCCGATTCAATTCGGGTTAAAAAAATCAAAAACCCTAACCCAACGCTATAGATTCAGGTCAGGCCAAATTTACTATTTAACCCAATCCATGGCATTCCTGTTCATGGAAGTAGATGTGTCTAAGTATTTATCTCGGGCGTAGAGAAGGTAAATCAATGGAAACGATCAAATTGATCAATCCATCACAACTTTTTTTTTTTTTTTTTTTTATTAAAGTATATCTATACTTCAATATGTTATTCCGTGGTATTGAAAAATATTATAATGATGTATAACATTTTCTGTTATTTAATATCAAATCCAATATATGGTTTATTGGTATTGGTATATCATTTGATTATATTATGGATTATGAATTAAGAGGTTATCCTTTCGAGCCTGTTGAGTTATTTAATTTATTTTTGATCAATTTCTTGATTCGATTTATAAAATTTTTTAATAAGAAAACAGGAAACCAATGAATCAGAGTGGTCTCAAAATCAAATTTCTACTACAGTCTTTGAGTTATGTTTCCACCTTCATTCAATTATTTTGAATAAATTAATCAGAGTGACGCAGTGGAAACGTGGTGGGCCCATAACCCACAACCCACAGGTCCCAGGATCGAAACCTGGCTCTGATATTGAGAGAAAGGCTTCCCTAATTATTTTTTTTTGTCCACTTTTCTTCTTCTTGTCTAAATCCCATATCGGTAACATAAGCTTCTTGGAACGTTCTTAAATTGTGCAAAAGAAAAGTCACGGCCTCACTTGAACAGTTTTATAGGTTCTCTTTGTATCCTTGAGACAGGAGTCAAAGTCTAGCGGATGAATTGTGACCGTGCGATCAGTGCGTGATTAATGGGATCTTGTCCACCTTCTCTCTGTATCAATAATCTGGGCCGTCTTAGCTGTAGAGGATCGCTCTTATCCAGCTTTCCCTGCGAGCTGAGAGATCACATCACACCCAGGCCATGTATTGGGAACATTTTATGCCTCGGTTGGCTGACAGACTTCAATCCTTTTTACCACCTCTTCTCTCTCTCCACCTTGAATTTTGGGTTTGATCATTTGTTTTTATTATCATAATTGCATGTCTAATGACAGTTAGAGTCAGGATCATCTGCCAATAAAGCACGTTGCAACCCTCTACCAATATTATCTCACACCACACATTTTGTGGGTCATATCATCTCAACTCAGTCTATCTACCGAAAAAGAGAGGAGGGACTTTTTTAGGAGGGACTCCCGGTATATATACTAGTTCTCCCCTCCCATGGAGACTGGAGCATTGAACAATCCAGGGCAGGGGTAATCACTCCTAGCATAGCGTGGAAGCCCAACCTATAAATTTTTGTCTTAGGCCTAGAAATTTATGGGCTGGATTTGGGCCCAATACTTCTAAGCCCAGCCTGGCTTGGGCCCATGTAGAGTTGGGCTTCGATCTTCCCAAGGACTTCGGCTTTCATTGCAACCATGGACCAGGATTGAATGGGCTTCCATCTTCCTAAAGAAATTGGCTTTCTTTGCAACTATGGGGCCAGGATTGAGAAACACTAGGCCTCTGAGGAGTTTGACCCAGAGAACATTTAAGTTGATTTAACAATTGTATTTATATGTTCTAAAACACTGGGAAACTGGGAAAAAAATGTCGTGTGAATAACTCTAGGCTAATTAGGCGTTTTCCACCTTCCTAGATGCACATACGGTTTAGCTAATTACAAGCCAAACAATCAAACCAAATGAAGCTGCAAATTATACAATCATGCATTGAAACTAGCTTTTAAATACCCACAAATTCAATGTCTCTGCTTAAATACCTTAACCTCATTTTCATTCAGTCTTCTGCCTGAATTCTTTTGGAACTTAAACTCGCTGGAACATAGCTAGTTAATAGAGGAAGAACGAACTCATTCATGACTAACTATATTCTATGTATAATTAAGGATTAAAGTATCAGTATCACGTATCATGTCGGACAACTTGGATACGGATACGGATACGCTATGGATACTCATGGATATATACGGCTGGAATGGAAACATTTGGATATACTTTAAAAAATGCATAAAAATCATATAAATACATTAATAACATCAAGTTTAATTTTGTTTTTATATTTTTTTCAATTATTTATTTATTTTTATATAATAATAACTATTTTTTTTAAATAATAAACATGTTTTTTAAATAATTACCACTCTATTTTAGTTTTTATTATTTTAATTTTTAATTTTTATTAAAATTATAATTTTTTGATTTTACTTATTTTGTATATTTATATAAATAATAAATATGCTTTTTGAAAATTTTATTTATTTAGTATTTTTATTATTTTATATAAATAATAAGCATTTGTTTTCAAATAAAAATATGCGTTAATTTTAACATATTTGAAGAATAAAACATATAAAATTGTTATATTACATTGTTTTTTATTTTTTATTAATTTTTTAGTTTAATTTTTGTTAAAATTACAAAAAGAACTACAAATTTGAGCATGAGTCTACAAACTAACAATAAATGTTTCTATAAATTAAAAAATATAAATAAAATATAGAACTACAATTGTAAATATATTCTTTATATACAAAATAAACATATAATTCATAAAATTTTAAATAAGAAAAAATTAAAAAACATACCTTACGAATAAGATGGAATTCTCTTCCTCCACTTCTCTTCTTCTTCCTCCTCTGTTTTCTCCTTCTTTCTTCCTCGCTTCTCTTCTTCTTCCTCCTCTGTTTTCTCCTTCTTTCTTCCTTCCTCCTCTTCTTCTTCTCTTCTTCTTCCTCCTCTGTTTTCCTTCCTTCCTTCCTTCCTCCTCCTCCTCTTTCTTCTTCTCCTGTTTTCACTCATTCCCAAGTCTTACACTAACTTTTTTTTACTCATGTTTTTGTCCTAATGCAGATTTTCAATTTTGGAATATACTTTCCACCCAAAGCAACTCAAGACCGGCCAACAAAAGCTGATGCACGGTCATTTCTGGATTGTCGTGAACCCAGGCTAGGATACGGCTCCGTATCCTATCGATACCTAACATACCCCATATCTACTCTGCGATACCGATATCAATATTTAATCCCTGTGCATAATGATATCATCACAAGAGACCATAATTGAATGAATCCATCCTTGGAATACACACTTCTGACTTCTTTTCCCCTACTGTGTAATATATATTTACTAGTACTACGCTTAACGTGCTTGGATTTCACTGATTCGACAGGAATATAAGTTTCTACATGAGCTGAACATTTCTCCTTAGCCAACTGATTTAAGTAGCTCTGAATCTGTAATCACAATTTAGGAAAACCATTAATGTAATGAAATCTATCTGTCTTCGTGATTGATTAATGAGTTTGCTTCTATGATAATCTGTATATGGACTTATAGAGTAATGTCTCACACACCTCACAGATGTGCAGATCCGGGCTGCCGTACTTGTACAGGATTGACACCATTGCTACTTTGCCATCATGAACTAGTTGATGCTCAAGATGATAATTAATTGCAATTAATCAATGCTTAATTTGCTTGCTAAATACTATATAACTGAAGAAGATGCTTAATTTGCTTCCCCAGATTCCTAGACCGGTAAAATACTTTTGGATCGGGTTGGGTTACCTGACCAAACCTTTCTATATTTCCTTCCTCTGTCTATCACAATGTCTAAAACTGTGTTGAGGAAGAATCGATCCATTAGCCCAACTAAGTCCAACCCCCTTCTAATCGATTGAGGCGCCGAGGGCTGAAGCTTTCATTGAGCTGCTTTCACAGTTGCTTTTATGATAGCATGTTTTGGGCTTTCTGTTTTTTTTTTTTTTTTTTCTCTGTCAAACGTAGCCACCGCTTGAAAGCCCTCCCAGGCAGGAAAAATTTACACTATAAACAGATAAAGTAAATACTAATAACGTCTTCTGTTATTTAAGCTCAGTTTCGAAAGAGTATAAATACAAATATATAAATACATACAATATTTGCATCTACTAAAATTCTTTCCAACTAATCCTTGATACCAAATGCAATATATGGTTTATTGGTAGAGCCTTAAAATTAACCGATAAATCAGCCTCGCCCAAAATCGAATTTCTACTGCGGAATTTTAGGTTTTTCTTTTAAATATCCATTCAATTGGTCAAACCAACAAATCAGAGTGGCGCAGCGGAAGCGTGGTGGGCCCATAACCCACAGGTCCCAGGACCGAAACCTGGCTCTGATATTGACAGAAAGGCTTTCTAGAACCCAGTAAAGTTTAGTAATTTAGTTGTGATAATAGTTAGAACGCTTAACCGCCTGGATCAGTGGTTTGCTGACCAAAATCAATGGTTTTGGGGAAAACCAAAACTGGCCACCTGGCCGGTTTCCAGCTTTTTCAGTCTGATCTGGTTTTAAAAACCATAATTAGTACGGACCATATAGCCTGGAAAAAGGAAGTGAGAACATTTTGCAGACAAGAAACCCTTATGCAAGTGCCCGACTAGATTTGAACTTCTAATAAGCAAATCATGGTATTTAGTTACTTAAGAATGTAGTTTCTTACAAAATCCAGAGATAAACAAACAGTAGCTGGGGGAAGTCGTTTTCTGGACTGACCCCATTCAGATATTTTATTGAATAGACGGGGTTAGCAGTTTTCTTCCAATTCAAATGTTAGTAACTTGAGGGTATATTTAAGTCTAGTGGGATGTACTTAAGCCCATTTTAAAACCTCAGGGTGAACTCGCATATGCACCCCATAGATGATGCCCCTTAGCACCTCCCAGCAGGCTGAGATGTGTGCATGTAGGGCACTCTCTGTGGGGTGCCAACCTGATCTCCCTCAGGCTATATGCCAATCCTTGAAAATTTAGGGTATTACCCCTTTTACCATTATAGAATCCATTACAGCTTTTGGGAAAATATAACAATTACTGAATTAGTTATATTATGTGTTTTAAAATTTTAAGGCTGTGTTTGGTTGCAATGCAAATAAATTGCACTGATGCAAAAGTGTGGAAGTGTAAATGATTTTAATATAAATTCACTTTTTTTTTTTCCAAATTGTGACTTATTTTGTTTGATTGCAGTACAAATGACGTAAAATTAAGACATGAAGCAGAATAAAGTGTAAACACAAAACAAAATTAAACAAGAATTTGCATTTTTTTTTAACTTGCACTCCCATGCATTTGTTCTAATGCAAATAAAATTGCACTGCAACCAAACACAACCAAAATGTGCATCAAATCAAGGTTCAAAGCATGGTTTTAAAATTGTCGTTGACCTAGATGGTTAAACGGTTCAACCTAAGAACTGGTCATATATTTGGTTCCACTTTGCATCTGGCCTGGAATTTACCAAACCGTTTGACCTGAACAATGATTTTTGGGTCAATTATTTGAATTACTTTTTATTTTTTATTTTTTAATTTTAAAAGTATCATGGACTAACCTTTGAATTTGACAATTGAACTGTTTCACTCAAAAACTAGTGGACAAAGTGGTTTTAGTTTTAGGTCAATTTTGAAAACCTTGGTTCAAAGTATTGTGAACTGATACACTATATGTATTTCTTTTTGTGTGTCAAGAGTTATAAATTATCGAAGTTCTTTTTATTTTTACTTTTTTTTTGTTTTGGAAATTTGAGATTAAATAGTATTCAACACATTTTCAATTAAAAGTGATGAAAAGTTTAAAATCTCAATAATAGATATATTCGCGACCCTTAGACTCCTTTTAGCATAGATGACAATTTGACCTATACCTGTTGGGGCTCCCCCTAAGTACCCCAATCTAGGCAGGTTTCAAAGAAACCCAAAATTCTAGTGACAGGGATGGAAAGGTGGATAAATGTGTGTGTGTGTGTGTGTGTGTGTATTGCCCAGTTAGCCTAATCCAAGAGGGTGGTGAATTGGATTCTAAAGGATTTTTACCTAATTAATAAATTCTAAACCTTGGAAATCAAGTCTTAGGGCCTGTTTGTTTCTCTGAAGTCTAACATCTGAAAGTGCAATAATTACATTAAGAGAATTATTGGTATTGGTGAACTTTTCTTTCCTCTAAACTTTGAATGCAGATAATGTTGTTCTAAATTCTGATTTCTAAAATCTAAAAATTATCAAATATCCATTTTGACCCCATATATGAGGGTTTTTGTTTATCTTTTTGGGGGTATCATTGGAAAACAAAAAAAATTGTATGGTTGCACTTTAAGAAATAAGGGATAAGAGGAAATGAACAACCATTTTTCTCTTAAAGTTAAAAGATTTCTCTTCAGATATAAGAGTTAAGAGGAAATAAACAGGCCTTAAATGGAATAGAAGGTTGTGTGTATAATGCAATATGACAATTAACAAAGTAAATAAACAAGTGCAAGGTGCCAACCAGCTAGTTGGTTAGGTCTCCTCTGGTCATAGCGGAGACTTGGGATCGAATCCCGCCTACACCTGGGTAGGGGGTTATGGGTAGGGGGATGGGCTACTCCCCTTGTAGAGGTTTGGCCAAACCTAAGCCTATATTTTCTCCTCAAGCAAAACCTTACAATAGTTGGACTTACGGGTGACTCACATAATTAGACATGTGGGTGGCAACAAAAGTTAAACAGTTGAGCTTTTGAGTGTCAATTAAAGTTGAACAATTGGGCTTGTGAGTGCCAACCAGACATTTGATAATGTTCAAACTTGAATACCCTATTATAAGAAAATGATAAACAATGAGAAAACACAAATAATACAAATGCCTCTTGATAGGTTGATAAAATTGATATAAGAAAAACTATTCAAATGCAAGAGTATGCATAGATGCTATAAGCTCAATCACTTGAAGAGGTTTAGAAAATCGTAGTGAGAAACAAATAAGCCCAAAAATTATATAAGCTTTTTCTCACTTGTATGATCTAAATAATCTAAAAAATCACTTTCTTTTCTAAAACACTATTATTCAAAATGTTTTTTTTTTCACTTTTCTAAATCTATAATTCAAGCTCTTGAGTTTTCCAATTTAAAACTATCATTGATTTATAATGCTTGAGAGAATATGACCATTATAGATCCATTAATAAAGGAATCAACCAAACTTAGAAATGTTTAAAGCAAGTAATCGACTATCATGAGTTCTTTTCTTTGGTAGTCAACTATTTCCTCTTGATAGTCGACTTCTAACAAATGCCTACCCTCGGTTGTGAGACATAGTTGAGTAAAAACCAATGTCAATATGACACTAACCTCAGTTATCACAAGTAGTCAACTAAATCTACATGGGTATCAACTATTAGGTAATACATGTCTTTGATATCAATGAAAGTCAACTATTGATAGTTCTAAACCTTAGAAACTCTGAGTTTATGACTTTAGAGATTTGGAAATCAACTACTTGGTTTCCAATCTTAGATTTTTCACTTTCAAGTCTATAAAAGAATTTAAGAATGCCTAAAAAACAAACCTAACTTTAACCATTGCTCTCTAAGGTTAAGTCAACCAAGTTAGGTCAATGAATATCCCATAGTGTTCACATATACAAATGATTTCGTCAAGTCCTAAGAAATGAGGCACAATATAAAGCACGTGAGCTTAATGCTTCTTTCTTCTAGCTCTTGATAGCATTCATCTTTGAAAAGTGATTAGATAATAGACAACTACCCAAATGCATTTCATCCCAAATTGATTATTCGAAGTGAATTGTCAATCACTTTAGCTCAACAATTACTCTGCACAACTACATTTTTATCTCAATAAAGTTTGCAAATAGGAATAAATAAGGAGGGGTGACGCAAATTTGAAGGTCTTTGCTCCATATAGAGATAAGGATGGGGTTGGGATATCTAGCCCCACTAGGGTATAGAGCGAGGTATTTGAATTTGAGGTCGGGGATAGGGTATACAAAACCCAACCCCACTCAACCTTGTTGTCATTCTTGCCACTTAGGAAGAGTGCAAATACTAGTATGCATGCATATAATCTTATATTTGCACTCTTCCCAAAGTGATTAGATAATAGACAACTACCCAAATGCATTTCATCCCAAATTGATTATTCAAAGTGAATTGTCAATCACTTTAGCTCAACAATTACTCTGCACAACTACATTTTTATCTCAATAAAGTTTGCAAATAGGAATAAATAAGGAGGGGTGATGCAAATTTGAAGGTCTTTGATCCATATAGAGATAAGGATGGGGTTGGGATATCTAGCCCCACTAGGGTATAGAGCGAGGTATTTGAATTTGAGGTCGGGGATAGGGTATACAAAACCCAACCCCACTCAACCTTGTTGTCATTCTTGCCACTTAGGAAGAGTGCAAATACTAGTATGCATGCATATAATCTTATATTTGCACTCTTCCCAAATCGAACCTTAAAGGTGATATATATATATATATATATAACCATATACATTGTTTTAAAAGTCTATTGAGGTGGGATAAGGATCTACTCCCAACAATATCCTAACAAGCTACTACAGTTGCACATTGGGAACATCTCCTTTGTCATTCAAGGGGAGATGTTCCCAATGTGCAACTATAATCACTTGTTGGAAAAATGTCGGAAGCATTTGTTGACAACAAATCTGAACTCATTGAGGTGAGGCTAGAAAAAAAAGGCTTAGCCTTAATATTCTCATACCGCACAAACAAGACTTAAGCCTTGAGTATTTAGCATGCTAATGTTGAATATGAAGGTTTATGTAGGGGTAACACAGAATTTAAGGCAATAAAATAATGTTTTGTTTTGCATTTTGATATTACACACATAAATTATACAAAGCTATAAAATAAATGAATACAAATGTGTGAAAATAGCTTATTTTGTTATTCATGATCTGTATTGTTCATTCTTTGCCCTTACCCACTTGCCTACCTCAAAGTTGACAATCTATTTTTTCTAAAGTGCATGCATCGTATAAGTGGTGATTCTTCACTACATGCAAGTGCAAGAAATGAACCTTTCTCTTAAAACATTGTTGGTTCATATTTCTAAATCAAACATTTAGATTTATATGACATTTTTCTTGTAGTGTTTAGATTTTAGGAAAAAAAAGTACACGTTCTTGTAAGATTCAAACCCACATCTAATGTTGTTAGACAGTCTATGCCCTTAGCTACAATTAGGGGTGGCAAATGAGTGGATTGGGTTGGGTTGGGTAAGGGTTGGGTAAGGGTTGAATATCAACCCACCCATATTGACCCACCAACCCACCATGACCCATAATCAATCCTAGTTAAAGGGTCATGACCCACTCTAACCCTAACCCACCTTGACCAACCCATATTGACCCATATTGACCCACTTGACCCTTCCATGTTGACTTTTAACCACCTTCGCCCATGGTAATCCACCTACCCTCACTTATAAATACAAAAAAGGGTCAGGATGGCCCGTATATGCAAAGTAATAAATTTTGAGAGAATAATCTCTCTCAAGATTGTCACATGACAAAAATGAGTCAAGTAAATCTATATACCCAAAAATGTAAAAATTGTATATAAATGCAAAAAAAATTGAAGAAAATTTTCAGAAAATGCAAAAAAAAACCAAAAAATTGTAGAAAATACAAAAAAAAACAAAATTTGTGAAAAATACAAAAATTATGAAAAATACAAAAAATACTAAAAAATATAGAAAATTCAGAACTTTTGTAGAAAAAAATCAGAAATATGCAAAAAAAAACCAAAAAATTATAGGAAATGCATTAAAAACACCAAAAATTAAAAAAAAAAAGCAAAGAAAGCACCAAAAAATTGTATAAAATGCAGAAAATACCAGAAAAGTTTTAGAAAATATAGAAAAATACCAAAAATTTGCAAAAATGTAGAAAAAATGCAAAAAATAACAATTTTTTTGCAGAAAATACAAAAAAATGCATAACTTATATAAAAGTGCTTTCACAAAAGTACTTTTATGAAAGTACTTCTACAAAATTACTTCTATAAAAGTGCTTTGATAAAAGTACTACATAAAAGCACTTTTAAAAGTGCTTTTATGAAATTCTAAGTGCTTTTATTAATTTTTAAAAATGCTTTCATAAAAGTACTTTTATAAAAGTGCATTTGTGTAAAAATACTTTTGTAAAAGTGTTTTTGTAAAAATGCTTTTATGCTTTCATAAAAGTGTTTTTACGAAAGTATTTTTAATAAAAGTGCTTTAGTGTAAAAGTACTTTTTGTAAAAGTTTTTCATAAAAGTACTTTTATAAAAGTGCTTTTATGCTTTCAAAAAGTGATTTCATAAAAGTACTTTTATAAAAGTGCTTGTGTAAAAGTACTTTCGTAAAAGTACTTTTATGCTTTCATAAAAGTGTTTTTGTAAAAGTACTTAAATAAAAGTGCCTTCATAAAAGTACTTCTGTAAAAGTGCTTTCATAAATGTACTTTTATAAAAATGTTTTTTGCTTTCTACAAGTGTTTTCGTAAAAGTACTTTCATAAAGTGCTTTTGTAAAAGTATTTGCATGTAAAAGTGCTTTCTTAAAAGTCATTTTCGTAAAATTACTTTATAAAATTGCTTTTGTATAAAACTGCATGTGAACACGAAAGTTAATAAAACTCATTTTATTTCACTTATTTTCAAAATAAATTGTGGCACAATGGTTTGGAAGTGTAATGAGATGTTGGCGCACTAGGAGGCTTGTTTTCAAATAATTACAACTTCTAATTTTTGTGATTTGGCGAGTATATGTAGAGTTGACTTTGACCCAACCCATCTTGACCCGCGCGACCCAACCCATCCTGACCCTAATGGGTACCTTCGACCCAAACCACCCTAACCCTTTTTCACTGACCCTAATGGGTTGCTCGACCCATATTGACACACCAATAGATTGGGTGGGTTCCAAGGTGGGTGGGTTGAGTGCGTCAAATAGATTGGGGTCAAGATTTCTAGCCCTAGCTCCAATCAAACTGATGTACATTGACATTTATTTGTAAATGAATAATGTACATTATTGTTTCATGTTTATATTGGTATGTTTTTGGTGTATTACCTCTTAAACTGGACACCTGTGAAACTCGTATTAGTTTAGAATGTTCTCAACGATTAGACAGACTTGGAGAGTTTGTCCTAAGAAGACTGACACTAGTGTGTTGTCAAATAGTTGGAGCATCTTGTCTCAGTTGCTAGGGTTAGACACAAAGCACAAGTAGCGGGTGTTTGGAAGAAATATTGAACCTAAACCAATTTCTAGTTATGCCCTGGACCTTAGAGATAGATGGGCAAAATTGGAACATTACACATAACTCTAGACTTGATTATGATACTGCACTATGTAGTGAATCGGGCTGCCTTTGATGTGTCAACTAGTGAAATCCATCAAGGGTCAAATATCTGGGCATGTTGGGGTAATTTAGGAAATTACTTTAGTGGGCGATCATAGTAATAGGATTGACCCCTTTGTCAAAAAAGTGAATATTAGGGTTTACACTCTCTCTAATGGAAACTTAAACTACTGGCAATGGATTTCACCTGTGTTTGAAATCTGTTTTGCAAAATATATTGCATATTACATTATTATATTATGAAAAAGGTTCCCAAAAGATTTTAATCTCAGGATCCATCCAAGCAGAGAGTGTGATATTGCACCTTACAATCAAGGGAGAGGTTATTCCCTGTCGGGCAATGTTCTAATGATTATGGGCTAAGATGTTAAGTGTAAGAGATCATTACAAGGTTGATTAACTAATGTGATTTATCTCACATAAATACATTATCATTGGGTCTTCATAAGGTGATTGAATCTAAGGATCATTTAGGTGTAAATGCCAGGCCCAGATTGAGTCCATGTTGATTGGCTCAATGGTTCAGTACCCTAAGTAGTGAATTTGGTCCAAATTCTATCAGAGGTGGGGCTGAACCTTCATAGATTTGTGTTAGACCTTTGTGGGATCCAACACCATACAATATCAGGCCCAAATGGTCATGCAACACTTAGGTATGCGAGCCTTTAAGAGAAATTGGCCCATTACTAATATGATTATTTAAGTCATCATGTGATTTGGGTCAAAATTGGGTATGGAGCACTTATCCTCTTAAGAGGATAACGTTTATCAATTAAGAAAAGAAAAGTTTTGATCCAAATCAGGTTTGGATCACCTTCTAATAATATTAGGAGTTTGCTCCATATAGATAAAGAGAGAAGTGGAAGAACCAATCTTGGACTCTCACTCAACTTGGGCTTTCAAGAATTGGTTTCTGTTACTTTTCTTCTATGTTTCTGCAAGAAAAACATAGAAGAAATTCAAGCTCACTCATCCCATTCGATCCAAGCCAATTGAATAGCAGATTTGTTGAAATAAATGTTGTTGAATCAGTTTCTCCCATACACTACACCATCTTCAACTGGAGGCCGAGGGAAATTGAAGTACAACCCAAAAGGCAGAAGCTAGAAAGTCCAAACCAAGAAATATTTTTGGTGAGTTACTTGTCTATGAAATTTAAATTTTTATTAGTTAATGTAATTTTCCAAATTTAATGGATTTTAAAATAATGTAATTAAGATTTTTAAGATTGCAAAAAGCATCTATTTCTCTGAATCAAAATGAAATCTCAATTGGTTTGGCCAAGTTAAAATCCAATCCAAGAAATATTTTTAGGTGAAATACTTGTTTATGAATTTTAATTTTGTCTATTAATTTTAAAATTTATTGATATAATTGTTTCTATATTGAAACGGACTTAAAATTAATACTATTAGGATTTGAGGTTGCAAATTAAATGGTATTTATTTGTCTAAATTTTAATTGAGGGTCAATTGGTCTACGCAAGTTCAAGTCAAACCCAAAATGTGAACGAAACCATGACTCAAGGAGAAAAGTCAAGGAGGGGCAGGGCGGTGAAAATTCGAGCCCCCATTCCCTGTGGGGACAGGAATGGGGTTGGGATTTCCAGCCCCTCTGAGATACGGGTCGAGTTTGTGGTGGGGTGCATGTGTTCGGAGTTGGGAATGAGATATGTAAAATTCAAATCCACGCAGTAAAGAGGGGATAAAATAGCAATTCCACCATAAGGAGGAATTCCATTTCAATCAAACAAACAGAAGGAATCGGAATGAGCCTTTTTGATTCCAATGGTTGCACCCGAAGGAATGGCAATTGCATCTAGAGGAATCCCATTTTCCTTCTTTTGGGAAAGATATTCGTACCCTATCCACAATATACTACAGTCACACACTGGGAACATTTCCAGTAAATGACAACTTACAGAGATTTAATTCCTTCCCGTTTTGGAGGATTTAAATATTGATGGAGTTGCATTGACTGAGCCACTTTGGAGAAACTATTAAAGATAGCTTCGTTAGAAAGTCGATTTTTCACAGCTCACGTAGGAATGCTTTTGGTTTTAGACTTTTAGGTGTAAGGCCTACCTTGCACTTGCAGCACTAGAAGCCAAGCCACTGTGTGAAAGCCCTCCAGGTTCAAGTTTTGTCTTTAGTGTCTAACATCCCATATTGGTTAAATAAAATATTTTTGGAGCGTTTTTAGGTTGCGCGAAATCAAATATGGACACGACCTTTCTTGAACAGGATCTGTTCTATAGGCTCGTACCTCTGTATCCTTGAGTTCTAAGGAGATAGGTACCTGAGTCCGGTGGATGAATAGTGACCGTGCGATCAGAGCGTGATTAATGGCATGGATGATCTGGTTACCGGGTCATCCAGCTGTAGATGATCGTTCCCGTCCGGTTTCGCCTGGAATGAGATGGTCGCGGTTGTCTGACAGACTTCTAATCCTTTTTATTATTACCACCTATCTGGTCTTTGGTTGTCACTGGGCCTGGGCCTAGAAATTTGCAGGCTGGGTTTGGATCCAATACTCCCAAGCCCAATGTAGGGCTGAGCTATTATCCTACACTTCAGGGCTGAGGCATTGCAGCATAGATAGGGCATGGCCTTCATTAAGCTTCTATCATCCTAAGGACATTGGCTTTTTGCAACCATGGTGCCTGGATTGACAAAACTCAATGGGCCTCTGAGCGGTAGGAAAAAATGAGTGAACAATTCTGATCAAACTTGGTCTAATTACCTTTGTGTTTTGTTCTATAGGCTCAGTTTGAAAGAAGTACAAATGCAAATATGTAGAGTAAAAAACCTTATATTTGGTATTATTTTGTTTGTATTTATACTGTATATATTTATATTTGTACTTGAAAATTTGAGTGAACAATTCTAGTCAAACTTGATATAATTACCTTTGTATTTTGTTCTATAGGCTCAGTTTGGAAGTAGTACAAATGCAAACATGTAAAGTGCAAAATCTTCTATTTTGTATTACTTTGTATTTGAACTGTACACATTTGCATTTGTACTTGGAAAGAGTACAAATATAAATATGTAGATTGCGAAACCTTATATTTTGTATTCTTCTATATGCATTTGCACTGTACATATACATACAAAACAATACCAAATAAAAGATTTTGTGCTCTACATATCTGTATTTCTACTCCTTTCAAATGGAACCATAACACTGGAAAACTTTAATTTTTGAGTGAACAATTCTATCCAAATTATAAGTTTTCCGCCTTCCTATATTCACTTGCAGTTTAGCTAATTACAAGCCTAGAAATCAAACCAAATGGAGCTGCAAACTATGAAACTAGCTTCTCAAATCTGACAAGCTTAAGCCCACTCAATGCAGTTCAAAAAATTTAACCTCATTTTGATTCAGTCTTCTGCCAGAATTATTTTGTAATTTAAACTACCTGGAATCTAGCTAGTTAACAGAGGAAGAACTTGTTCATCCATGGCTAACTGTGTTCTATGTATAATGACATTATGACAAGAGACCATATTTCAATGAACCCTCCTTGGAATACACACTTCTGACTTCTTTTTACCTACCCTGTAGTTCCAAGCTTCACATAACAAGTTAATGAAGAAGAGTTACATTTCTCTACCTCACCATGATCAACCACTACTAAAGAATCCATCCATGGCCACATGGGGATGATAATGATCTCATGTCTCATGACCATACATGCTTTTAGTTCTAGCTCAATGACCCTCTTCATATAGCTCAATCTTTCTCCCATTCAATTGTTGTAGAGGCCTTGCATTGTTCTTGTATTCTGAATCCATTAGAGCTTTCATGGCATCAATCTGTCCCTTAGATATCTCTACCACCTACATCCATGCCATTAAAGAAGTATCAGTTTTTGGATTTATTTTTGCTTCAGGCTTTACTTGACTTCAAAACAAAATAAAGTCCAAAACAAAAGTAAACCAGAAGATGCTCTAAACTCATTTGCATTCTCACAATTTTGCACTAGCACAAATGAAATTGCACTGCAAACAAACCAAACCTTGAGTAACTTGCCAAGGATGTACCAGGCAGGGGTGGATTCGAACCGAGCCAAGCCGAATAGTACAGGGCCCAAACTCGACTCACCAAGATAGTACAAGACTCAAGATCGAGCTCATGCTCGATTTGAGCTAGAACCTTGTAGGGAGATCTCTGAAGGAGAATGTTGCAATTTTATGTCATAAGTTAGAAAACATGTTGGAAGCTCCAAAATGTTATAGCAAGATTAAAAAAAATTAAGTATGTTTGGTTCTTTAGTATTCAACCTCATAGACTCATAATTGAAGTGGTTTAGGGGGCAGTTTTGAAGGAGAGTATAATGTTCCCTGCCAAAAGACAAAGGAAACAAGTTTTAATGGATGATGATGGTTTTCCACCCAAAATTTCTGTACGAAATTGGAGACTATTCCTTAAAAAATGATTCTTATAATAGTTTACACCAATCAAGAATGGCCATCATACCTTCAATATTTGCAACTTTTACAGAAAACCTACATTATTGTTTTTATCAGTAATGATCAATAAATTTATTAGATATTAGATGGAAAAGGTGTTTCAAGGTGTTAGGAATGGAAGGAGGATACAAAAGAGCAAATACAGACAAATGCTGACAACCTACACCACTTCTAACTAGAATATCTTCCCTTTCTCATTTGCAAATCTAGGGATCCAAATGAATGAGCAATTTAGATCGGCTACTAGAGTTTGGCTTCAACCAATAAAAATTTAAGTAACCATTTTCCTTCCCCTGTAATAGTGCACCAGTCAATCACAACTATACAATCACCTTCCACCAACTATACAATCACCTTTCAGTCAATTCAACCCTTAAAGAATTACCAGTTTTGATTGGACCATAAAAGTGTAAGAACGATCTGCCAGTAAGGTCTCTAAATATACCACCTATTCCTGATAGACATGGATTACCTAAACAGAAGCCATCAAAATTGAATTTTAGTCTACCCTCTTCTAGGATCATTCAATCTTGTTTCACTGTCATTTTGGTGCATAATTAACAATCAAGAGTTATTTTCTCAAGATAGCATTCATGGTATTCCTTTCCTTTGAATTCCTCTCTAGTTAAACCCCAAAGAGCCACCCTATCCATACACACAAATATATTATAGGTTTTGCTTGTTTTCAGAGATTTATGCTCCTCCAATTCCAAATTTCCCAAAATGAACTAGAAGGAGAAAATGATAATTGCAAGATTTTGTTGCATAACCTATCTTATAGTTTAATTTGGGGAATGATGTCTTGGCAAGTCTATTGCTTTATTATTTCTCAAGATACATGATAGAAGATTGAGTAAGAGGGAAACCATCTTACCTTTCCCATACGACCAATCATGGCAAAGACAACTCCAAACAGAAACCTACCCACTCTGACTTAATAATATGTAATTTCCAAACCTGAACCAACCTTGGTTTAACGTGATACCTGATGATATGTGTGATCTATTTGCTCCTAGCTAGAAGGCAGTTCGGACATCAGATTAACACGTGGCCGGTCGAACTGCAAGAAATACAATATCAGAGGTCCCGGTGTGCTTTATCCGATGTGGGCACACCGATGCTTAAGTTAGCGAATAGTATTATAGTAAGCTGATTTGCTTGTGAATAAGGGAGCAAAAGAGCTAAATCGCATGTACCTTATGAGGCTGAAGGTGATGCCTTTATATATCCGAGATCTCTGGCCTGCATAACCAGCTAGAGTTCATTTTGCACCCAGAAATGGACTTCATGAGAGCTAACAAGGCTTATCGAGTTCGTTCGATCCAGGCAAGATAAAGATGCTAATGTGCGATGTGATCCAGGAAAGATCGGAGACGGCTGACTAGCTTCTAGAAGAGGGCTGCATGGCACCTTGGCAGGTTAGGACACCACAAGCTGCTCGGACCTCGGTCTTAGCCGAGGTGCCCGAGTTGACCTAGCCTACTGAGGTGTTCCAAAATGTTGAGCTGTCATCTAATTATCAGATCACTTTACATGTTTGCATACCAACGGGTCGGGCCAAATTACACGTCATCAATACCAACCAAACCTAACCACATCCTTTCAATTGTAGTTTTTGTAACCCATTTTCAAAACCTAAAAGCTGTTAATTTAAGTTGAAAATTGTTTATAAGTTCTAAGATGCCAACTGTTAATTTAAGTTGGACATTTGTTTATAGGTTCTAAAATGCCACTTTCTTTGTCATTGAAAGAAGAAAACCAAAATAAATATAAAAAGAAATCCTAAACTTTTGTGAGTATAGAGTTAGAAATCAACAAATTAGAAAACTTCCTATATATGTGCAAGGATATCATGACCCAACAGGGTGGGTCAGCCATAATCTGAACCCGATTCAATTCAGGTAAAAAAAATCAAAAACCCTAATCCAACCCTATATAGATTCGAGTCAAGCCAAATCTACCATTTAACCCAATGCATTGACATCCTTGGTTCATGGAAGTAGGTGTGTCTTGAGTATCTCGGGCTGTAGAGAAGGCAAATCAACGGAGCTGATCAAATTGATTAATCCATCACAACTTTTTCTTTTATTAACATACCATTTTCATTCATCTGACCATCTATCTATACTTCAATGTGGTTATTCTCTGTTACTGAAAAATATTATAAGGATATATAACATCTTCCGTTACTTAATATCAAATCCAATATATGATTTACTGATAAATCATTTAATTATAATATGGATTATGGATTAAGAGGTTATCCCTTCGAGCCTGTTGAGTTATTTAACTTATTTTTGGCCAATTTCTTTATAAGATTCGATTTATAAAATTTTTAATAAGAAAGCAGGAAACCAATGAATCAGAGTGGTCCCAAAATCAAATTTCTACTACGGACTTTGAGCTATGTTTCAACCTCCATTCAATTATTTTGAATAAATTAATCAGAGCGGCGCAGCGGAAGCATGGTGGGCCCATAATCCACAGGTCCCAGGATCGAAACCTGGCTCTGATATTATTCCCAAAATCATTTTCTTCTATTTCACTTCTTCTTGTCTAAAATCCCATATCGGTAAAATATAAGATTTTTAGAGCGTTTTTAGGTTGTGCGAAAGTAAAAACGGTTATGACCTTACTTGAACAGGATCTGTTCTATAGGCTCGTACCTCTGTATTCAAAGGAGACAGGAACCTAAGTCTGGTGGATGTCTGGTGGATGAATCTTGACCGTGCGACCAGAGCATGATTGATGGAATGGATGGTCTGGTTTCTAGGCCATCTCGGCTGTGGAGGGTCGTTTCCATCCGGTTTCGCCAGGATGAGATGGTCGTGCGGTTGTCTGACAGACTATGAAACCTCTTTTTACTTTTTACCTATTACGACCTCTCCACAATCATGCATTGATACTAGCTTCTCAACACCTACAAATGCAATGTCTCCACTCAAATATCTTATACTCATTTTCCTATACCGGTACAATTTTGGATCAGGTTGGGTTGTGTTTATGTTATTGAGTAAATGTTTACTGGCAGTGCCACATAGGCACCATCTCAACATTTTCTCTCTTTTGTTCTTCTGTATGCATCAAAAATATAAAAAATGAACTTTCTTTAAAACTTCTACAAATGGTCAGGCCTTTATTTATTGTTATGCTGATGTGGCACTTAGTGATGCTTAATTGTCATAAACGGTTACAATTATTGTATTTCTCGGTTTTACCAGAAAATAAAATGCAAACATTTATTCAATAAACATAAACGGAACTAAACACTTAACAAGTCCAACCCCTTCTAATCCATTAAGGGGCCGAGGGCTGAAGCTTTGATTGAGTTGCTTTGACAGTGGTCCCAAAATCAAATTTCTGTTGTGAACTTTTGATTTTTACTATTGCAATCTCCATTTAATAATTTTAAGTAAATTAATTAGTGGCACAGCGGAAGCGTGCTGGACCCATAACCCATAGGTCCCAGGATCGGAACCTGGCTCTGATATTAAGAGGAAAGAATTCCCAAAACCACTTTTTTCATCCACTTTGTTCTTTTTTTTTTCTTCCTTCTCTTCTGCTCTTGATCCTTCCAAAATAGTAGATGAGATGACTGCTAACTAATTTTAAGAGTGGCAATTCTAGATCACTGATCTGGAGCAAAAGCATTTTAGCTTCCTCGTATACCACGAACCCCTTATGATTTGTCAATAGTCGTGAATCCATAACTAGAAGCAGTTTGCAGACAACAACCCTTCTGCAAATGCCCAACTAGATTTGAACTTTTAAAAAGAAAATCAGGGTATTTAGTTACTTAACAATGTAGTTTCTTACAAAATCCAGAAATAAACAAACAGTAGCAAGTGCCCATTCAAACATTTTATTGAACTAGTAATTAAGCACATGCGTTGCATGTGAGAATTTTTTCTTTATATTAATGACTTAAATTTTAAATATATCATAGTTAAGATAGAAATTGAAAAATAAAAAAAAAAAGTAACAAAATGATTAAAAATAAACTTAAATATTTATTATTCAATTATGACATCATGGGTTTCTTTGAAAAGTTGGGTCACCGACCCACTATCTAGATAAGAAAAAAGCTTTCCATTATAACCACAACCGACTATACATTTAAAATTAAGCTATAATTG
Organism: Nelumbo lutea; assembly: GCF_056320005.1. Classification (NCBI taxonomy): domain Eukaryota; kingdom Viridiplantae; phylum Streptophyta; class Magnoliopsida; order Proteales; family Nelumbonaceae; genus Nelumbo; species Nelumbo lutea. The sequence goes on along the minus strand of NC_142685.1, from coordinate 64,662,998 downwards.
GTCCATAAACCAACAAAACTCTGACAACCGACTTTACATTTCAAATTATAAAAAACCCCACCATATCATTGGAGGCTTATGTGGTTGTTGTCAACATGAGACTCTTAATCCATATTAGACACAACAAAAAGCTTATACTAAAATTGCCCATTAATGTTGGGTGATTGGGAAATAACAAGGTTTTTAGTCTCTCTCTCTCTCTCATCTTTATCTACTCAACTACTATGTAATTTGAAAATAAATAAAAATAGTTTTTGGTTTCTATATTTACATTCTCTATATCAATTTCTCGATATCATTCTCCCTCAATCTCTCTCATTTTCTTTCCCGGTCTATCTTTCATTCTCCCTTAATTTCTATCATTCTTCCTCAGTTTTTCTCCCGCTCTCTCTCTCTCTCTCTTGTTTTTTATTTTCTTACACACTTATATGGTATTAATCAGATCGTGAGACCAATTTGTTATGGTTCATAAGAAGCTCTTGGGTATGAAATTTACATCAATTGGAGAACAATAGAGATTGAAAAAGAAAAAGATATTGACCGAGAGGGAGAGTGAGGGAGAAGAATGAGAAAAACTGAGAGAGAACAATAGAGAGAGAGGTTTTGATTTGGCTATAGAAGCTGAGAGAGTTGGAGAGACAGAGGGAGTGAGAGATCGAGAGATGACTATAAGAATGAAAGATAAGGGAGGGACATCGAGAAACAGAGAAAGTGAGAGAGAAACTGAAAACCTATTTTCGGCATAGATTTTTTTATGTGTCCAACATGGAATAAGAGTCCCATGTTGGAAACAACCACATAAGCCATTAATAACATGGCGGCGGTTTTATAAATTGAAATGTAGAGCCGATTGTCAGAGTTTTGTTAGTTTTTAGACCAACCTGAAACCTAATTTTAAATGTACAACTCACTTTGAGTATAATTTTCCCTTTAAATTATATATTTCATTTACATTATATAAAATATTTTTTACTTATCACACTTAATTTTTGTTTGTCTATGGTATCATTTGACTCAAACCACTAATCCACCATCTAAAAATAAAAATTGTTTGATTTCTAAATTGACATTAAATTTTGTGTTACATTTCCATCATTGGTAAAATTTTTTCTTATATATAAAACTTATTTTTGTTCACTATAATGAATGCATATTAGAGATTGTACCCAATATTTTATTTTTTATAAATATATAACATTAGATATGTGCCCAAAATTTCTCTATCTTTTTTTTTTTGTGTGATTCCTTGCATTTTCTATTATTAAAAATTTTATTATTTGACTATGACATCATTTCATTTCAAGGTAGATTTGAATTTGGCATTCAATTTTCATCATTAATAAAAATACTTCTTACATTTCATAGTTATTTATTTTAATTTTTTATTATTTAATTATGACATTATTTATTAATCCATTTGACCCCGAATGATCGAATTGCTTACACACCACCGGGAGGTAAGAAAATGGTTTTGTTTTCAAATTACTTTTCAAAATATTTATTTTTATACTATTAAAATAAATATTGTGGATTTAATTATAAGAATTTAATGATGAGAAAAATATATCTTAAATATAGGATTTAATAAAAGAGAATAGGAAAATATTTTTATTTCCAATTGGTTTTAAATTTTACATTCCATTTCCATCATTAATAAAAGCATTTCTAATTTATCATACTTATTATTGTTTAATACGTATGTTAAAAATGTTCCCAATTTTTTTTAATTTTAACTTTTTTATTTTATCTATTTCTTTTTTATTTTACAATTTCTTGTGGAAACATGGATTAACCCATTTGACCCAAAATTATTTAATTTTTTACCACCACCTAGATGAAAGCACTATTTTTGCTAGGTAGATTTTGAAAGTATAAGCTTTTATATTATTGGAATTATTGATTTATTAAGTACGGATTTAATTAATAAAACTTAATGATGAGAAGAAACAAAATTGATTTAAATATATGATTCAATGAACATGAATACAAGTTAATAACTTAAATATTAGATTTAATGAGAGAGAATTGAATGCATTGAATATCTTTAAATTACCTCTTTTCAACTCATTTAATATCAAGAACTGATTACCCTATTTGCCCTCATTTTTTATCAATAAATATAAATATAGAGGGGTAAATTTTATCCTTAGAAAATTCCAGAAATATTCTTGAAGCCATTTGTGCTTTTTAAAGTAGTATAGATAGATAAGGTCAATTGTTTTCTTCTAACTTAGATGTTCCTTAATGTATGTTTAAGTCCAGTGGGATGTATTTAAGTCCATTTTAAAACCTCAAGGTGAATTCGCATATGTGCCCTACAAGCCCTATAGCACTTCCCAGCCGTCTATTGGGAACATCTCCCCATGATAAATATAGGAGATGTTCCTAATGCATGTTGAGATGTGCATATGGGGCATTTGTGGGGTGCCAATATGATCTCCCTCAAGTATACGTCAATTCTTGAAAGTTCAGGGTATTACCCATTTTACCATTATAGAATCCATTGTAGCTTTTGGAAAAGCTACTCCTTGGGATATATCTTAAATCTTTGTAGATGGAAACTATAACAAGTACTGAATTAACTATATAATGTGTTTTAAATTTTTAAACGTGCACAAAGCATGGTTTTCGACCTAAGAACTGGACACCTTTTTGGTTCCATTTTGCATCTGGCCTTGAATTCACCAAAAAAACCTTTGAATTGATCAACAAACAGTTAAAATGGATGGTTGAGCCACTAAACCATTTGACCTGAACAATGTTTTTTGGGTCATTTATTTAATTAATTTTTACCTTTCTTTAATTTTAAAAGTATCATGGACTAACCGTTTGGATTAGATAGTCAAACAGTTTGACCCAAAAACTAGTGGACAAAGTGGTTCTAGTTTCGGTTCAATTTTTAAAACCTTGGTTCAAGGTATTGTGAGTTGATACTCTAGATGTATTTATGTCTGTGTGTCAAGAGTTTTTAAAGCGTCAGAACTCCTTTTTACTTTTTTATTTTGGAAATTTGAGATTAAATAATACAACACATGGTCAATTAAAAGTGATGAAAAGCTTAAAATCTCAATAACAAGCTTATTGGTGACCCTTAGACTAGTTTAGCAGAGATGACAATTTGACACATCCCTGTTGGGGCACCCCCTACCCCGATCTAGGCGGGTCTCAAGGAAACCCAAAACTCTAGTGACAAGGATGGGGAAGGTGGACAAATATGTGTATATATATATGAGTGGTTGAAGAGAATTCCACATTGGAAAAGAACAAAAGGTGCAAGGGACTTATATACAAGAGTAGCCCATAACCCAATAGCTTAAGCTTTTGGGTTGTATGTGGTGTCCCTCTCTTGTGTACAAGTCCTATGTGCGCATGTACATGTATGAACCCCCAGTTTTGATGACTCCCTTCAATATACAACAAACACTCTCAACACTATCCTAACAGGCCAATAAAGTTTCACGTTGGAAACATCTCCTTTGTAATTCAAGGGGAGATGTTCCCAATGTGCAACTATAATAGCTTGTTGGGAAAATGTTGGAAGCATTTGTTGAGAGAAAATCTGAACTTATTGGTTCATATTCCTAAATTAAACAGTTAGATTTATATGGCATTGATGTTATAGTATTTAAATTTTAGGAAAAAAAGCATCAATTCTTGTAGGATTCCAACCCACATCTAATATATCAAACAAGTCGTAACAAATATTAATTTTATGTTTTCATGTCTCTATTATTTAAGGATTATATCCATATTATTTTGACTCAAGGCTTTGACACTCTGCATTTAGCCTTTTAAAACCTTTGCATTGTGATATTTTTGGCCTTGCATTAAAGTACTTTTTGTTAATGATAGATAAGCTTTTAAATTTGGTTGGCTCTGATGGAACCACCTAAGGGAATATGACCTCCTTACTAACCTAGAGGCACTCTTGAGCTAGTTGCTTTAAATGCTTTAGATAGTCCATCAGCACCGTGGAAGAAAACCAATAGTGTAGTAAAGGAATTTTGGAAACTTTTGTAAAAGGTGTTTTTTACGAAACGAAAATTATGGCTCCGGGGTGGGAAGAAATGGCAGCAATCTAACTTGTCTACCCCAATTTTTTTAGGCAAAATTCCATTACGTCGATGAAGAGTCCATTTCAACAGTATTACATAAAAAATTCTGGAATAGTAGACCAAGTAAAAAGTCTAGACAAAGATAAACCCCTTCTAGCAGCTAAATGAGCAGCAGCATTTGTCGTCCCGAGCAAGAAGGGAGGTTAGATAAAAGGGTCTTGCAGGCAGAAATGATATGGATCAACTGCCACGATAGATGGAGATCATCCAGTAACATGAGTTTGAAAATACTATAAGCGTCACCTTCAATAATAACATATGAAAATTGAAGCTCCTGGACTAAAAGTAGACCATGATAAAAAGCCAAAGCTTCAGTGATGATGGAATAGGCAAAGCTCTTGCAAAGTAGCAATATGATCCGGAATGACTATGCTCCACTGCAACTAAGCAGATTTAGGTTTCAACATGCGCTCTCATTTGGATACATGAGTCGTTTATGTTTTTTCTTTCAAATCACCCGACTAGAAATTTCTACATAAAACATCAAGATGGATGGATGATGACAAATTTCTTTAGGCATGAGCTGAGATTGCATCTGGTATAATAATGGGATAGCCTCTCTAAAGCAGATTTGATTAAAACAGTGCGGGATTCCCGCCTGAGATAATAAAGGGATCATCCAAGTTCCAGCCTGCCAATCTAGCTTTCATCTGTTGTAAAACATAACAAGACCATCCACCAAATATTCGTCCCTCCTTTTAGAAGGGGCACCCCTAGCCCTAGGTACATCCTATCATGATTCAAAGCATTTGAAATAAGATTTCTAACTCGGCGAAAGTTTATGAGTTGTCCCGACCATTGACAGAAAATGTCTAATTGTTGTTTGAGACGATCAATTATTTCCTTCAAAAAAATAAAATGATTTAATCGTGTACTCTTGCTTCTCCCAAAATGAATTCCCCGTAAACGTCCTTCCTGCATCTTCACAGTAGTGCATAAAAGAAATCGCCTCTGGATTGGAGATTGGAGAAACAATGCTGGACCGACTTCACAATATCCCAACACCTTTGAAAGACTGCTGTAGGAATACTAAATAAAACATTCTTCATTTCTAAGGCCTCAGGTAGCTGTTTGTGGTACAACTGTAGGAAACCCATGAAAATCATCAAGGGCAGGATTGGTACAAGTAAACAACTGCTCAAAATAAGATGTTATAATATCACATATTTCTGTTGCCAAGGAACTCCAAATACCATCAGAATTTTTCAGCCAATGGAAATATTTTGTATTGCCATCTCCGTCTTTTTTCCACTTCACTCTAGCCCGTTGGATGGTCTGGTTACTGGGGCCATCCAGCTATAGAGTTAGAGGATCGTTCCCATCCAGTTTCGCATATGGTCGTGTGCTTGTCTCACAGATTTCTATCCCTTTTTATTCTTACCAGTACCACCTATCTCGTCTTTTGCTGTCCATTGGACCTGGGCCTCCTGCCCAACCTACACTCTTTTTGCCTGGGCCTAAAAATTTGCAGGCTGGGTTTTGACCCAATTCTTCCAAGCCCAATGTAGGGCTGAGCATCCTATGCTTCATGCCTGACTGCCTGAGGCATTGCAGCATAGGCAGGGCATGGCCTTGGTTAAGCTTCTATCATCCTACGGATATTCGCTTTTTGCAACCATGGCGCCCGGATTCACAAAACTCACTGCACCTCTGAGCAGTAGGAAAAATTGAATGAACAATTCTAGCCAAACTTGATCTAATTAAGGGTGTCAATGGACCGGTTTTGAATTGGACCCCATCCAGTCCAAAATCAAATTGGATGGATTGGACGGACCTCCGGTCTAAAACATTTATTAGATTGGATTGGACCTGGTCCATCTATAGCAAATTTATATTGGATTGGGTTGGATTAAGTCAATATCTGGTCCATTGATATAAAGATAAGAATATATGTGTCAATGGACCGAGTTTGGGTTGAAATCAATCTAAATCAAAATGAATACCGATTGGACGGTCCAAACATTGAATTAGACCCGTCCAAATTGGTCTAACACATTCATTGGATTGGATTGGACCTGGTCCATTTGTAATGGACTCACATTGGACTGGATCGGATTGGACCCAATCCAGTCCAATTGGCACCCCTATATCTAATTACCTTTGCATTTTGTTCTATTAACACTGGCAAACTTGAAATTTTGAGTGAACAGTTCTAGCCAAATTGTAAGTTTTCCACCTTCCTATATCCACTTGCAGTTTAGCTAATTAAAAGCCTAGAAATCAAACCAAATGGAGCTGCAGACTATGAAACTAGCTTGCTCAGCCAAGGCTAACTTAAACTACCTGGAACCTAGATAGTTAGCGGAGGAAGAACTTGCTCATCCAAGGCTAACTGTGCTCTATGTATAATGACATTATGACAAGAGACCATAATTGAATGAACCCTCCCTGGAATACACACTTCTGACTTCTTTTTACCTACTCTGTAGTTCCAAGCTTCACATAACAAGTTAATGAAGAAGAATTACACTTCTCTACCTCACCATGGTCGACCACTACATCCATGGCCACATGGGGATGATAATGATCTCATGTCTCATGACCATACATGCTTTTAGTTCTAGTTCAATGACCATCTTCATATAGCTCAATCTTTCTCCCATTCAATAGTTGTATAGGCCTTGCATTGTTCTTGTATTCTGAATCCATTAGAGCTTTCATAGCATCAATCTGCCCCTTAGATATCTCTACCACCTACATCCATGCCATTAAAGAAGTATCAGTTTTGGGGTTTATTTTTGCTTCATGTTTTACTTCACTCTGCTTCAGGCTTTACTTGACTTCATTTGCAATGCAAATGAACAAAATAAAGTCCACAACAAAAGTAAACCAGAAGATGCTCTAAACTCATTTGCATTCTCACAATTTTGCACTAGTACAAATGAAATTGCACCGCAAACAAACCAACCCTTAAGTACCTTGCCAAGGATGTACCAGGTAACATCTTCTGTACATGGAGGAATGGTAAGAGAGCCAATATATCTGTAATATTTACTAGTATCGCGCTCAATGTTATTGGATTTCACTGATTCAACAGGAATATGAATTTCTTCATCAGCTGAACATTTCTCCTTAGCCAACTGATCTAAGTAGCTCTTAATCTGTAATCACAATTAAGGGAAAACCATTAGTGCAATGAAATCTATGTCAGTCTGTTTCACTAGTAGTCTGTATATGGAATTATGGAGCAATGTCTTGCACACCTCTTCGATGAGCGGATCCGGGTTGCCGTACTGGTAGAGGATTGCCACCATTAATACCTTGCCATCATCAGCCACGTGAACTAGATGAAGCTCCACAGGATAACTGCAATTATTCAATGCTTAATTTGCATTCTAAATGCTAATATATAACTAAAGAAGCTGCTTAATTTGCTTCCCAAATTCCTGGACATGGTACAATTTTGGATCAGGTTGGGTTAGGCATCTTAGACCTGACCGGACCAAAACTTTCTGTTTTCCCTTTCATTGTCTATCCAATGTCTAAAACCTGGTTGAGGTAGCATCTAGCCCAACCAAGTCCAACACCCCTTCTAATACATTGAGGATCTTTGAAGAAGCTACCAAAACATGTTTCACCAAAAAGCCAAGATTTTAGCTAAATGACAGCATATTTTGGGCTTTATGAGTTTTTTAATTCCCATTCTGATTCTGTCTGAACCAAACAGACTATGAGAATAGATCATTTTAATTCTGATTCCACTTTCAATTTTGAACCAAACAGACCCTATATTTTTTTCAATGTTCCCATTAGTGTTATGAGAGCAGGTCTTAACCCGATGCCCGATTAAAACTGACCCAAACCCAATCGGCTATATCATTTGTATTTGGGAAGAGAGAGAGAGAAACCGGATTCCATTAATTGTATGCTCGGAAGGGGTATGCCAATGCATTTGCTTCAGGTAATATATCTCTTCATCAACGATTAACTCTCCAATATCGTTCCCAAATAGCATCTGCATAAAAGACAAAAATACCCTCAAAATACTTTTCATGTTTACATTCTAGGAAGAGATTTCTATACTATTTGCCAAAAATAAAAAATAAAAAACACTATCCTTCTCAATTCTCATGGATATCTGGAGCACAGCTTGCAAACAAGTGAGTCCACTCGGGACTCATTCGATTAAGGTCACCAGTTAGGGTTTTTCATTGTATTTTATTTGATACTACTGAAATGCCCATCCAGAAAACTCTTTTTTCCTATAGGGTATTCTGGTTTGAGACCTCGTTTGTTTGTGAGAAGTAAAATTATATAACCCCTACTTTATATGAAAAATGATGGAGGAAATAGGAAGGTCGTTTTTTTGGGAGGAATAAGGTATGAAGCAAAATGATATTAGTCCTCACTTTATATGAAAGGATCAAGGTAGGAGAAAGGTGGTGCAAATTTTGCATAAGGTTTTTAGGCTCAGTTTGGAAGGAGTACAAATACAAATATATACAGTGCAAATATGTATAAAATAATACAAAATACAAGATTTTGCGCTCTACATATTTATATTTGTACTCCTTCCAAATGGAGCCTTATATGCAAAATTTGTACCAACAATAAGTGCAAATTTTGAATCAATAGAAGTTCAGGTTATGATTATAAACAAATGATGCAAAAATGAACCTGGTGCATATCTTGTCTCTGGCTCAGATTTGTTTGTATTTGGTGCAAATTTTAGGCTTTGTTTTGTTTATGGTGTAAATTTCATTTGCATTGATATGAGTGCATGGGAGTGCTGATCTATTTTTGTTTCAGTAGGTTGAATGCACATTTCAGTAGTTTTTTATCATTTAAATTTGATCCATTTCTAGCTGGATCAAATATAGATTTTTTATGTTGTATTTTTACTAATGCTATGTTTGGTTGTGGTGCAAATTTATTTACACTAGTACAAATGCATAGGAGTGCAAATATAAAAGAAATTTTTGTTTAATTTTGTTTTGGATTTTACTTAGTTCTGTTTAATGTCTTAATTTACTTCATTTATTCTGCAAACAAACAAAATAAGCTAAAATTTGAAACAAAAAGTAGGTCAATATTTACATAAATCATTTGCACTGGCATAGTTTTGTATCAGTGCAAATTTATTTCCATTGCAACCAAATACAGCCTAAAAGACAGGTTTTTTTTTTTTTATTCAAAGAGTGATAGGTTCAAGTCCCCCGTATTCAATTCAAATCCAACTATCAATAGATCAAATTTGATCTAGGTATATCCCATTCAAATTCGATCTGTTTTGCTTCAAATCTAATTTGTTTGAACCCCTACCCGAAGCAAATATATATGTTCAGCAGCACTAGAAACATGATCATGCAAAACAGTGAAACGCTAAGAATTTAATAGAAAAAAAAAAGTTTTAATTTGTGGATATGAGAGAGACAGAGAGAGAGACCCCAATATTGAAGCCATTGTTGATTAACGTAGCATTAGCAGAATTGTAATCCATGTCTAGAGATCCCAATTTTGAATTACTGACGACATCGTCGTTTGCAATGTTCACCGGGGACTGCTGCTTTCCGGCGGAGCATGTAGAGTAATGAGGGTTCAAGCTTCCCCATTTGTCAGGGCCTTTCACGCCGCTGTAACCAAACGGGATTTCTTGGCTTTCTGCAGGTTTGGAAATAAACACATCATCAACTCATCAAAAACTAAAGTATTTCTTAGCTCCAAATTGAAAACGTCATCAAGGCCTGGTGTGTTCCCAGTGCAATTTCATTTGCACTGGTGCAAAGAAATAGGAGTGGAAATTCTGGTTTATTTATTTGTATAGAATTTGCATTCCCATGCATTTGATTCCATGCAAAAGAAAACTGAAATATGAATGAATTGAAGAAATAATATTCATGAACAAGAACAGATGCTTAGATGGGTGCTTACGCCCAGTCAGTGGAGAACCCAGCAATAGAACAAGTCCGGTGACATAAACGGCGAGATGAAATGCCATTACCTGCGATCTCTTTCCCGATCTCTCCTTCTCTGAGTATCAAGAAGTAATAAAGGCCGTTTCCTTTTTATTTATAATACGTAATTTGTATGTGGCTGAGGTTGTTGTGATGGCTTCATTCACCTCCAAATTGAGCTCTAAGTTTAGAGAACTGTGACTAAATTAGTTAGTTGATTTTCCTCTAAACATAGACTGGACTGAAGGGGGGTGAGAAAGAGAGAGAGTTATTACTATTTTTAGATTGTTCCCCTCAGACCTGCTCTTCTTGGTACGGGTAGGGATCTGCTACCAACAAAGCACTCCCAACTGGCCACTACAGCTCCACATTGAAAACATCTTCTTTGTGACTTAGTCATTCAGGGGAAGATGCTCCTAATGTGCAGCAGTAGTGGCATGTTGGGACAGTGTTAGGAGTGTTTTGATGGCAGAAGATCCAAACTCTCTTAGAACATGTTAATCAACGGTGTAGATGTTCATGAATTTGGAATATGTGATCCCAGAATGACTAGTAGTCTAGTCCTGAGGACCCACATTTGGGAGTTGGGACTGGTCAAATGGTTGAATTTCAGTTTGTCAAGGGAACAAAATCCATTTATGATTTTGTTTTATTTTCATTTAAAACTCATAATTAGAAGCCTAACATTATATATTGTCATTTCTTGAATTTTCTTTTTTTGTGGGGAGGGAGATGAAACAGAAAAAGAAGGTTTACATTACAGAGAATAAGTTCCATTGGCTGATTAATTCATAGAGAAAAGACTTGGATGAACAAGCCTGATTTTATTTAGGAGTAATTATTTCTGCTGTATGCAAATTTTCAGCATACTATTTAAAATCAGTTTGTTTAAAATCAGTTTGTTTCATGGCAAATCCTTGAAAAGTCATGACAACAATCAATTTCAGGATTTTCCTATAGTGAGCCCCGTTGGGTTCGCAGGAATAGGGGTCTGAAATTGGAATCGGAATGGGTTATTCCATTTTCAACTGTTTGGTTGGGCATAATAAGAATCTCATTCCCGTTTTTGCTGGAATGATATTCCCCCACTTGAGGGAATGACCATTCTCTGTCCCTCCCTTGGGAATGAAATCTCATTCCTGCTGCTTTCAATTCTCATTTTCATTCCATTCTGAATCAAACTGACTATGGGAATAGACCATTCTGCCTCTGATTCCATCTACTAACCAAACGGACCCTGAATTAAATTATTTTTGTCAGATTTATAAGACAAAAGCCCTCTTATCTTCTCTTGGGCCTCCTTTCCATCAGATTTCAGCTAGGGACCATCCATTTTCGAGAATGGAACCTATAAGCTTTGCATTGGTTTCTATGGAAATGATCTGGATTTCCTCCTCACACCCAGGTCACAACACTTGCAACTGTGTATTAATAATATCTCCCCATGAATGATAACATAAAATACAAGAAATATTCTGGATGTACGGCTGCATCGTCCTGTGAGATGAATATAAAGACCATTTTGTGAGGAGAAAATCCAAACCCTATATAATGTAAACTATAAATCATGTTGAAAATAGAGATGTAACTTGGAGGGCTCAAGTTGGGATTTTGTTAGAATTTGAATGGACCTGGCCCGAAAACCTATGCTCCAATACACTGCGAAATCTTCAAATCGGATACCACCCCTAGTTGGAGTAGCAGTTTTTGTTCATACCGCCATGAGGCACCGATGGGATGACCTGGTTTTAAATTGTTTTTTTCTTTATCATTTTAAACGTACAAAACTAAAATGCTTTTTGTGAAAATCAAACCCAAGTTTCCTGCATGAATGGTAAGAAGCTTCAAATCTTTACCACATTGAACAATTTATTAGAAATGCATGGGTTTTAAATTTCAAATATGAGAGACTTAGAACTATATCAATTCAGAAAAATTAAAAATAATAATTAATTGATCATTAAAATTAATATTTTAAATATTAATAAGATTTATATTGTGTTCACTTCCAATGAGATTTTTATTGGTTTTTTGATATGTGAATGCATGTTTTTTCTTTATTCTTTTATTAATCTTTAGCATTTCTTAAGTGAATCTAAATATGGTACTTTTATAGAACCAGTCCCAAACCCAGATAAAGGAGGGTGCAACCATCACTAAAACTTTTACCAAACTATACATGGTGTCCATAATTTAATAATAGATATGGCACTAAACAAAAAGGAATGGTAAAACAGGATTCATGTAACCACCCCCATATATTGACATTTTTTTTTATTTATTACATGAGTTTCCTTGCTTACCTGTGCGTATCTTGATTTTTGAACCATATCTTCGCATTTCCTAAGCCTATTTTAAATTCCTAATACATCTCTTAAAATTGCCTTCATGATACTCTTTGCACACTTCATATCTAGGGGTGTCAATTGGATTGGATTTGGTCCAATCCGATCTAGTCCAATGTGAGTCCATTATAAATGGATCAGGTCCAATCCAATCCAATGAATCTTTTGGATCATTTTGTACCGGTCCAATTCAATGTCCGGACCATCCAATCTGTTCAAATCCGTTTTGATTTAGACTGGTTTCAACCCAAACCCGATCGATCGGCACCAATATTCTTTATCTTATTTCAATGGACAGATATTGGCTTAATCCAACCCAGTACAATATAAATTTATTACGAAGGGATCAGGTCCAATTCAATCTAATATATATTTGGACCGGATTGGTCCAATCCAATATATCTTGTTGGTCCATCCAACCCGTCCAAATTGATTTTGAACTGGACAGGGTCCAATCCAAACCGGTCCGTTGACACCCTTATTCGGATCTAGCTTGCTGAACCCTTGGGGTTAACTAAATTTTGACATGTCAACAGGCCTTACTTAACCTAAACCTTCAACGGCCTATTCCCTTGATAAAACCACTGGTTACTGTTCTTTATTTATTTTTTCCGAAAACATGAAAACAAAACCCATGAAAATCCCTTCCACTTCTGACAATCCTCTACTGACGCTTATGTGCCTGTTTGGAAGGGCTTCCATGCAGTGGCTTCTAGCCTTCTAGTGTTTATATGAACCAGAAAACTTGAAAACTGAAAATCATGAAGCACTGATTGGTAAAAATATGGAAAGCTGAAAATAAGCTTATATGAGCCTAAAAAACGACTTTCTGATAAAAATATTGTAAGTAGCTTTTCGAAGAGGCTCTGTCACCACACCAATAGAAGCCCTCCCAAACAAGCTCTAAGAAGAAAACAACGTTTGAATGTGAGCCATCCGCTGGCGCTGATCACTAGAAAATCTAAAATAAGCAAGGAATTAAAAAGCAATTGATATGCAACCTTAATGAATAATTTATTAAAATATATACATAAACTGATACACATTTACATACCTGTACGTATTAGTAATCTAGTATTATGTATGTATGATACATTAGCTGCTTTATCAAAAAATTAAAATACTTGTCTAGCATATGGTGTAATGGAGACAACACCATAAACTTCTAGAAAAACCACCATGAGACATTAACAACCTAAAGAACTATTCTTACGATTTTCGTGTTGAATGTTGAGTCAATAACCATTTCATTATTGATAAAGAAGCAAAAGACCACCCAAGTGAAACGAAATTCCAACACACCAACTCATGGTGGCTCAGTTGGGGATGGGCTACCCCCCCCCCCCCAAAAAAAAAAAAAAGCGAAATTCCAATACATGTATTGAAACCCAATATACTCAATCCACAGATACCAGAAATCAGTTAATGGAGAGAGTGAAATTTCAATTGACATGCCATCCTTGAAGCAAATTTTCAATATAAACCAACACTTGTCTCCTTCACTAGAGAAGATTGAAGGTTTATTTTCTCTATGCATTGTAAAACCAGCTGCTGTTAATGTACAGGATTCATACATATGAGCCTATGCGTGTGAAAACCTACTTCACTAAATACACTACGATCAAGGATATCATTTGATGTGGGGAAAAAACATTACTATATTAATCATAGTGAAGCTTGTAGAAGGACCTTTTTTCCTATCATCAATGCTTACATGTAAAAATGTTCATAAGTATATGGTGAATCATATACAAGTGCACAAATAACCTCAAATTCTATAGGCAAGCTATTCTTAGGGAAGAGCATAAGTTGCTCTGAGGTACTCTACAATTTCTGCACTTTCAAACATTTTTACTCCAGTGTTGGGATCCTCTAAATAAGGTACCTGTCCAGCGAAACATGTTAAAATCCTCTAATTAAGAACATGGAATCTCAAAAGGAAAGGTATGATGGAGTTAGGAAACAACAAGATAATCTACACAAATATCAAACACCAAAATATTGAAAAGAAAGATACCTGAAAATGCCCTGCTTGCTGATATAGTATCTGCCGTTTTGGGCTGCCACGAGCACAGCTACAAAACAACTTACATTAATACACCAAGGAAATATTTGTAACATGTACATATACATATACATTAAGCTCATATATTATGAATATAAAATAGAAAAACAATAGCTATTAGGCATAAAGTGTAATGCACAACAAAAATGCATGGAAGACCTTTCTAAAAAATATGGTCACAAGGAGATAAGCTAAACTTAGGTTTCTTAAAAAAAAGCGTATGTACCATCATTATTGAATGAAATAGGGATAACACCTCTGAATCAGGTCTGAAGCTACTAGTTGTCTCATTGGGCATAACACACAAGACCATTCTATTTGACATTGCTTCTCCTAGGTTTCCCTTGCAGATTGGATATTTAATAGTTCCAACAAGCTTGGTGCATTTTCTACCATGAGTTTGATGCTAATAAGCATCCATGGAGACATCTTATTACATAAAGGACCTCTCTTTCCCAAGGGCCTTTAGTTTCACAGTGGTTCATAGCAATCTGATGTTTAAATGTACTGATAAAACCCAAGGTATTAGACTTTTGAATCATGTGCTAAGAGGTGAAAATAAAGGGTCAAAATGACCACCAAAAGATGCTGGAGAAAGAGGTTGTGCAGGGGCTGACTGAGACTGATAAGAAAACACCTAGTTTTCCTTAATGGGCCTGGACAGACCAGTTACTATGCCCATCTTTTAGCTTCCAAGTTGTCAGTTCGTCATGTAACTTACTCATAGGAGGCATTTAGTCCCCTTATTTATAAAGAAAGAAAGCAGGCACAGTTGAATGCTACTTTTACATTATTTTTAGTTCTATTAGCATAGTATCTTTATTTGTCTTACAGATTATAGTTTTCAAGGCACCAAGGCAAGGCTAGGCAATAGAAGAGCACCTTGTCATCTACTCACTTGGGTGGATGCGTAGGCAATGGATTTAAAAAGAAAAAAATATCTTGAATCCTAAGTAATTGCCTAGGTTCCTTAGCAACCAACAACCATCTTTCACTAGTAATTATCAATAATCTTCATAAAAATTATAAAGTCAGATTAAAACAGAGAGAATCAACACATTTTTTATTTGGTAACATCTAACTCTATTGATTTGAAAAAAGTATTGGATATTTGGATATATTTACAAGAATGATAAAGTGCCAAGAACCACAAAGTGGTCACTTGTCCCCCTTTTTCTATTCCCCCAAAATGTTTAAAATCATGTTACCCATCAGGCCATCATAGAAAATCAACATATTCATGAAAAGAAAAAGTACAGAAAAGAAAATTCAAAAAACATAGGAATTGAGCCCCTTTTTTGTCCTAGGAAAAGAATAAAAAAGGGTACAAGATGAAAAGAAGAAGAATGCCTTGATTGGACAGTTTAAAGTTCTTCCTTGTTTATTGGTTCAGGTTTTTGAAGTCTCCAAGGGTTCAAGACAGCATACCAACATTTATGCATTGAAACCTAACAAATAAGAAAATAATATAAAGAAATGAGCATATAAACCCACAAAATGAATAATCTAGTATACTATTTTTAACTATTATCTCAAGAAATAAAGAATGCAAAAACATTTTATGGAACCACAATAAAAGGAAGAGAAAACAGAGAAGAAGCGGAGAAAAGAGAGGAGAGCGGAGAAAAGAAAAGAATGGACCAAAAAACCAGGGCTGGCAGCACCTCTGTTATGTTTTATAATAGTGACATAATAAAAATAAAAAGAGGGTAAGATGACACTAATGCCCATACCGTATATACAAAGATAAATACTCAACACTCCCCTCAAGTTGGGACAAAGATATCTATCATGCCCAGCTTGTCAGAAAGGTAATTATGCTGCAAATGATGAAGCCCCTTTGTAAACACATCTACTAATTGTTCTTTGGAACTGACAGACGGTACAGACGGTATAGACGGTACACACCTCCCCACTTTAAAGCTACCAGAAGTTCAGGACTGTTATCAGTCTTGAACCCTAATGAATCTCAGGATCGAAGATAAGAAGGAAGAAAGAGGAGAGAAGAGAAAGAGGGAGGAAAAGCAGTAGAACACAAGGGTTGAAAGGAGGAGCAGAAGCTTAATGTTCTGCTGCCGCCACTTTAATTAATATTTATAGGTTATGCTCATTACATGGAAAGGACAGATCTGCCCTTAGACTTTACATAACAAATAGAGTAAAACAAAGACTGAAATAAATAACAACTGAAACAACTAAATGACAAATAGCTAACCCTAGGCAGACTAGAACATCTTCTACCCTACGAACACAGTGGGACCGTAGCTGTGGGGTCCACATCAGTGTTCTCTACACTCCCCCTCAAGTTGGGAATAAATGCTTATCATTCCCAACTTGGATAGATCTGCCTCTAGCTTCTTCCGTGACACATCTTTAGTGAGGATATCTGCCAGTTGCATATTGGAGGTGATGTATGGGAGACATACTTCTTGTGATGAGACCCTCTCTCATACAAAGTGTCAATCAACTTCAATATGTTTAGTCCTGTCATGCTGCACTGGGTTGTGTGCTATATTAATAGCTGCTTGATTATCACAATACAGCATCAGGGGCTTCTCATACTCAATACCCAACTCCTCAAGTAGTGATCTCAGCCAAAGAATTTCAGCCACTCCATTAGCCATTGACCTGTACTCAGCTTCAGGATCAAGAGACAAAACTTTGTTTCTTACTCCGCCAAGAAACCAGGTTACCTCCCACAAGAGCACAATATCCAAAGGTAGACCTTCTGTCATCAACACTCCCAGCCCAATCGGCATCCGTATAGACTTCCACCTTCATGTGGTCATTGTTCTTGAACAATATACCTCTACCCGGGCATCTCTTTAAGTATGCTAGTATTCTTTCTGTTGTTAGAAGGTGCGTGGTTCTAGGAGAATGCATGTACTGACTGATAACACTAACGGCATAACTGATGTCTGGTCGGGTAAGGCATAGATATAGGAGCTTTCCCACTAACCGCTAGAACATAACTTTGTCTTCAAGCAGCTCCCCACTCTCTGCATTAATCCTGTGGTTCTGTTCAATAGGTGTATCTGCAGGTTTGACACCTAACTTTCCAGTTTCAGCCAAGAGATCTAACACATATTTCCTCTGAGAGACAAAGATCCCCTGCTTAGATCTAGCAACCTCAATGCCCAAAAAATACCGTAGTGCACCCAGATCTTTCACCTCAAACTCTTGATGAATGAGCTGTTTGAGGGACTCAATCTCATGGTTGTCGTTTCCTGTTACCACAATATCATCAACATAAACTGCAAGTAGTGTCAGTGACGACTCCACCCTCTTGATGAACAGTGTATGATCTGACTGGGCCTGTACATAACCGAACTTCCCAAGGGCTAGTCTGAATCTGTCGAACCAAAATCTAGGTGACTGCTTCAAACCCTACAATGCCTTATTGAGCCTACAAACTTTCTTACCTGCCTCTGTATCATAGAATCCAGGAGGTAATTGCATGTAGACCTCTTCCTGCAAGTCCCCATTCAGGAAAGCATTCTTAACATCCATTTGGTACAAAGGCCAAGTGTAGCTTGCTGCAAGAGATAATAGAACCCGAATGGTGGTCATCTTGGTTACCGGGGCAAATGTCTCCAAGTAATCTATACCATAAGTTTGAGTGAACCCCTTTGCAACTAGCCGAGCTTTGTACCTCTCAATGGAACCATCCGCATTATTCTTCACAGTAAATACCCACCTGCATCCAACTGGTTTCTTTCCTTTGGGCAAGTCAACTAGCTCCCAGGTATTATTTTTCAACAGGGCATCCATTTCAACTTGCATTGCACCTCTCCATTCCGAGACTGGTAGGGCTTCTTGCACTGTTCTCGGAATAGGGACATCAGCAACAGAGGTGAGATAGGACCTGTAGGAGGGAGATAGGCGATCATAGGACAAAAACTGGGAGATGCAGTGGGCTGTAGATGTGGTGCAATGTCGTTTTCCTTTACGGAGGGCAATGGGAAGGTCAAGGTCATCTATAGAGGGTGAGGTAGCAACAATGGAAGGAGTCTCTGTGGGCCCTGGGACTGTAATATCTGGACTTGGAGCCGCAAAAGAGATTGTAGCTGGCTGGGACTGCTGATGACCAGGATCAATCTGCCTGCATCGCCTGTGATAGACTCTCAACTCCCGATCCCTTTGACCACCCTCGCTACTACAGCCCTCATCATCAACTGGAATAGGTAAAGGAACAGCCCCAAAGGTATTAACCCTGTCCTCACTGCACTCCTCCTCCCCCTGAAGAAAAAGACCCAAATCTCCACGCTCACTACTCTCCCCCTGAGGAGAAACCTGAGAATAGTAGGGTGTCTCCTCAAAGAAAGTGACATCCATGGATACAAACTTCTTCCCTGAGACAGGATCATAACAACAATAACCCTTTTGAGTTTGTGCATAACCAAGAAAGATGCATTTGGAGGCCTTGGATTGAAGCTTGGAGTGATTGGGACCAAGAAGTTGAACAAAACAGGTACAACCAAATGTCTTGAGGGGGATAGTGAACAACTCCTCATTGGGGTATAGAAGGGAAAAAGAAGGTTTCATATCAAGAACCCGAGAAGGAATTCGATTAATAAGATATACCGCCGTAAGGATAGCATCACCCCAGAAGCGAATAGGGACGTTGGAGGTAAACATAATACTTCTAGCCACCTCCAAGATGTGCCTATTCTTCCTCTCTATAACCTCATTCTGCTGAGGTGTATGAGGACACGTGCTCTGGTGGATAACCCCATGATTAAGGAGGTACGATGCCAATGGCTTAGCAAAGTATTCCTTTGCATTATTAGATCTAAGCACTTTTATCTTAGCATCAAATTGTGTTAGGATCATTTGGTGGAAGTTTTGGGTCAGGACAGGCACCTCATCTCGTGATCGCATAAGATAAACCCATGAAAACCGGGTGTGGTAATCAACAAATAGCAAAAAATACCTGTACCCCCCTATAGAAGGAATGTGATATGACCCCCAAACATCAGTATGCACAATATCAAAAGAACTATTAATCCTTTTATTACTCAATGAATAAGAGTTTCTACAATGTTTAGCCAACTCACAACTTTCACACTTCAACTGAGATGACTCAACAGACTCAAACAAAGTAGGAAACAGACTCTTCAAGGACCGAAAAGATAAATGACCCAATCGGTTATGCCACAACATAACCAGACTCACAACTTGAGAAACAAGTAACTTCTTATCCACTGACTCTTCCCGACGAGAACTCTCCCCAAGCAGATAGATCACATTCATCTCACAGCCAGTCGCAATCACCTTCTTCGTCTCCATGTCCTGAAAAACACATCGGTCAGGAAAGAAAGTTACTGAGCAGTTCAAATGTTTGGTAATGCTACTGACAGAAAGGAGGTTAGTATCCAGTTTAGAAACATGCAAGACAGAGGACAAGGATATAGTATCTGACAGTTTGATGTCACCCTTGCCAGAAATAGGGACAAGAGAGCCATCGGCTATAGATACTTTATCCCTACCAGAAGATAAGTGATAAGTAGTAAACAAAGAGGGCAAGCTAGTCATATGGTCAGATGCACCTAAATCTATTACCCAACACGGTTCAATAGTACCTGGAGCAGAGGCATGGTAGGCTGAGGCTCGAGTACCTGAGTGTGCAAAGGCCGATGTAGCCGGAGCTGATGATGACTGCGGTAACTGAGCTGAACTGCCAACTTCCTTCTCCAATTGTATTAGAGCTGCCCAAACTGCAGCTAAGGTTTCTAATGGTGTGCCTCTCGTGCCAGATGAGGATGTTGAATCAGTAGTCATAACCACATGAGCATTACTCCTTTTATTTCTCAACTTTGCCGGGACCAAATGTGGATGCAGCTTCCAACATGTTTCTTTTGTGTGTTTAGGTTTCTTGCAATGCTCACACACCACATCCCTTTTATCTTCCTTCTTTCTGTCCCTCTCTGAATCACCCTCTGTTTTGGGTTTGACAGCTACCAAGGCAGGTGTAAGCGACTGAGGTTGCATCATGACTTTCCTCCTGGTCTCTTCACTATGCACTAAGGAGTATGCCTGAGAGAGGGTCACACTATCTCTGGTCAAGATCTGCTGCCTCACAATATCATATTCTGAATTCAGTCCTGCCAGAAACTCAAATACTCTGTTTGTCTAAATGTGCTTTCTATGTATCTGAGCATCTTTGGGACTCTCCCACTCAAGAGTCTCTAAGTGATCAATCTCATGCCACAGGGACTGCAAGTTAGAGAAATAGACCGACACCGGTTTCTCTCCTTGTTTAAGGGCATTCACCTCACATTTCAACTCATATGCTCTGGCAACATTAAGGGGTTGGGAGTAAGTCTCTTTCATCACATTCCATATCTCCTTGGTTGTCTTTGCCCATAAGTAATTTTGGCTGATATGGGGTTGCATTGAATTACAGAGCCATGTCATAACCAAGTAGTTTTCTTGGACCCACTTGGTATACATAGGGTCTCCCTTGGAAGGTTCTGCTACATCTCCCAAGAGATACCCTACTTTGCCCCTTCCCCCAATAGCCATCATGGCTGATTGGGCCCATTCCAAGTAGTTTGATCCATCAAACTTTACGGTTGTAATCTGAAAACCTGTCTCAGAACCACCACCATAACTGCTGTTCCCAAAACTGCCTTCTGCCTGATTCTTAAACTCCATTTCAATCAAGAACCAGAAGTATCAAAGATTATGGTTACTACAGTCAAAACCAGCACTAGAACTCCCAACAACAGTCACAAAATCAGTAGAGAACCAATCTGTACTCACGATAGATGTGCATGAAATATATATAAGACTGATCTGAAATCAATAACCACACACAACAGCAACAGTCCGAACTGTTTTCACTCCTTCAAAAGTGTTCGAAACCCAAAAAGAAGACTGAAACACAGTTTGAAGAGCAATCTGATATGCTGAAGCCAATTCGAGGTTTTAATCAGTCCTAAGAGCCGTACTAATAAGGTTTGTATTAGGGTTAATATGAAACCCTAAAACTGATCAATGTTGAGGAGAATTCTAGGGTTGCCACAGGAATAAGATCACAAGTTTCGGCCTAATACTAGGGTTTGCCATAGGGATAAGACAAAACCCTAGAGAAACCCTAGAGAATAGAGAGATAAAACCCTAGAGTAGTTCGGCCACCCTTACTGGATAGGTCCAACCTATCTTTTCTTATGTTACTTCTCTCAGAAAGTAAAAACTTACAGTAGAATGCAGTTCGCTGCCTACCAAGGTTACCCAAACCCTAGCCTTCTCTGATTCTTCCTAATCACCAACTTGCTACAACTGTGACACTTCTTCAAACAGCTGCTAATCCTCTAGAGATCTCCAAGAACCAGTCAACGAACTCTGCTTTCTCAGCTTCCAGCCTTAGATGGTTCTCATGTGGTCGGCTGGACTAGACTCACATGAGAGAACTTGGCTCTGATACCAACTAGAAGTTCAGGATTGTTATCAGTCTTGAACCCTAATGAATCTCAGGATCGAAGATAAGAAGGAAGAAAGAGGAGAAATGAGAAAGAGGGAGGAGAAGCAGTAGAAGACAAGGGTTGAAAGGAGGAGCAGAAGCTTAATGTTCTGTCGCCACCACTTTAATTAATATTTATAGGTTATGCTCATTACATGGAAAGGACAGATCTGCCCTTAGTCTTTACATAACAAATAGAGTAAAACAAAGACTGAAATAAATAACAACTAAAACAACTAAATGACCAATAGCTAACCTTAGGCAGACTAGAACATCTTCTACCCTACGAACACAGTGGGACCGTAGCTGTGGGGCCCACATCAGTGTTCTCTACAAAGCTTCTCTCTGATAAAATGTTTATCCACCTCTATGTACTTGGTTCTATCATGCAGGACTAGATTGCCAACAATGTTAAAGGTGGCTTTGTTGTCACAATAGAGTGACATAGAACCATTAACACCAAAACTCAATTCTTCCAACATATTCTTTACCCAAAGGATCTTTGCAACACCATGAGACATGGCACTGTACTCGACCTCTACACTAGACCTAGCTACCATGCTTTGTTTCTTGCTCCTCCAAGTAATCAGACTACCTCCTACAAAGGTACAATACCCACTAGTAGACCTCCTGTCATCAACTGATTCAGCCCATCAGCATCGATGTATACTTCAACCTTTAAGTGACCACTCTTCTTGAACAGTAGTCTAGTTCTAGGAAACTTGTTGAGATATCTGAGAATTCTCTCTGCAACTTTTAAGTAAGCAACTTTAGGAGAATGCATAAACTGGTTAAGTACACACAGCATAAGCAATATATAGGCTGGTCATAGATAAGTATAAAAGTCTTCCAACAAGTCTGATATTGCTTGACATCCTTAATAGGATCACTACTAGCCTTCCAACAAATCCTTTACTTCAAACTAAGTAGCCAAGAACTCCTCCAGTTTCTAAACTTCTGAACTTTAGTCACTTGTAATTACTATGTCATCAACATATACTATCAACACTACGATCTTTCCTTGCCCTCTCTTCACAAAGAATTTGTGGTCTAATCAGCACTCCTTAAATACTATTTGTTGAACAGCCAAATGAAACCTGATAAACCAAGCCCTTGGTGACAGCTTCAAACCATATAGAGATTTCTTTAAATTACACACTTTCCCTTCACTACCTCATGCACAAAAGCCAAGGGGCAAAATCATATATACTTCTTCCTCTAAGACACCATTTAGGAAGGCATTCTTAATGTCCAATTGATAAAGTTCCCAATCCAAGTTAGCTACCAAAGAAAGCAGAACTCTGATAAAATTCATTTTGGCCATGGGTGCAAAGATCTTTGCATGATCTACTCCATATACATGTGTAAAGTGTAAACCCTTTTGCTACTAACCGAGCCTTATACCTCTCCACTATACCATCTACCCTATGTTTCACTATGAAACCCCACTTACATCCTACTGGTTCTTTTCCTTTCGGAAGATCCACCAATTCCCACATACCATTCTTATGTAATGCATCAATTCTTCCTTCATTGCATCTATCCATTCAAAAACAGATAGAGCCTCTACGACACTTTAAGGAATGGACATGCTATCAATAGAAGAAAGACATGGGAAACAAGAGAGATCTTTTCATAGAAAATATAATATGATATAGGATAGTGTTGCACAACCTCACACCCTTCCTTTTGTCAATAAGAAGGTCTAGATCATTAGCAGCAAATATGTCAATATTAATGGAATCAGAGGTATCAATAAGGATAAGAGTACCTAGCTAATGAGGATATACCCCCAAAGAGTTTTATGATATCGGTTGCACGAATTCAGGTTGTTCCACGGCTCCTAAACTCTACTAACCCTTGCAACGATGTAGAAAAATATGAAAAGGGAGGACCATGAAGAGGAGGAAGCAGAACCTAAATAAATTTCTCCTCAACCCTACTCTACCCTAAGGAGAAACAGGAAAGAAGGGTCAGATTCAAAGAAAGAGACATCCATAGATATAATACTTACAAGACATAGGATCCAAGCATTTGAATCCCTTTTGAGAGGAAGGATAACCAAGGAAAACACAAGGAATGGCTTTGGGATCAAGCTTACCATGAGTGGAAGACAAATCAAGAACAAAACATCGACAACCAAAGACACACAAAGGAATTGAAAACAACGAAGCCTTAGGAAACAAGAGTTGGTGTGGGGTCTTGTACTCTTAACAGTTGGGAAGACATGTAGTCAATAACATATGTGACAAATAAAACAGCATCCATCCAAAAACGATTGGGAACATGCATGTGTAATAAGATGCCCCAAGCAACTTCAAGCAAACGACGATTCTTCCTCTTAGCAACACCGTTTTGTTGGGGTGTTTTTACACATGAGCCTTGATGGAGAGAGCCACATGAAGCAAAGAATTCTGTCAAATCACCATGAAAATACTCTTTTGCATTATCAAACTGAAATATTTGTATTTTAGTCTGAAACTAGGTGAAAATCATATGCTGGAAGTCTTGCACAATTTTTGGTACTTCTCTTAAACGCATCAGATAAACCCATGTGTAGCAATAGTAATCATCAATAAATGTGATGAAATATTTGTGACCAGCCTTAAAGGGTATAATAACAGGACCCCCCACATCAAAATACACAATATGGAGAGGGAAATCCAATCTGCTATTTCTTAATGGAAAAGAGGTTCTATAATGCTTACTCAACTAACATGTTTGACACTATAATTCAGTTATTGACATAAACTTAAATAATTATGGAAGTAAAACTTTCAAAAACTCAAAGGACATGTAACCCAGACTATTATGTCATACATAGACACAACTCTCAAGGGACTGATTCAAGGACTTTGAAGCCACAAGACCAACTTTATTCTCCAACACGTAGAGACCATCTATCCAATTTCCTTTACCAATTGTCCTCTAGAAATCCAGACCCTAAAACACTCAAGAATGAGGAAGAAAGGTCACTAAACAATTTAAAGAATGAGCAATGTTACTAATGGGCAAAAAGTTAATAGGTAAATTAGGAACATGAAGTGCATTTAAAAGAGCAAAGCCAAAAGGTAGAGAGAAAGCTCCCCAACCAACTATGAAAGAGAAAGAGCCATCAGTTATCCTCACCTTTTTTTTCTGGCAGATAGAAGAGTATAGGACTAAAACAAAGAAGACTTACCGATCATATGGTTAGAGGCTCCAAAATCAATAATCCATAGTGATTCCAAAGACTGAGAGGAAACATGAAAAGGAGAGGTGGTGTTACCTGATGTAGACAAAAAGGAAGAGGGGATAAAGACAGAATCCATCTGTCGAAGAGCCCTACCATATAGCTCCAAATGGTCACAAAAGGCATTGATGAAATATTTGGGATCTTAACCAAGACACTCTTGATATGTGTTCATGGAAGAACCAATTGCTTGCTCCTAAGAAACCATATTAGCAAAGGTATACTTCTGACCTGAAGAATGATCCTAATACTAAGGGTTTGGTTTCTTGTTATGTTCCAGTGTTGACTTCTTACTCAGTTCCAGAGCCCACTTCAGCTTTCCAACTAGGTCCCTACAATTTTCACGTGTATGTTTGGGCTGCTGACAATGAGTACACAACTTATCCTTCTCATCCCCTTTCTTCTAAAAATGACCTCTTTTATTAGTATTCATAATATTCCTGGGAGAGAAGGCAATATGCTCCCCCTCTGAAATATTCATAGTACTTCTTCTACTCTCCTCAAATTATATCAAAGCATACACTGATAGAAAGAAGGTTCTTGCTACTTGAGATCTAAACTCCAATAGGCTCATTCACTGAATACAGCGCATCTAAAAAGGCAAATATATGCTACTAAGAGACTAGGATAGTGCCTCTATACTCTGATAGGCTTTAGCATCTTTATTGCTCTCCCATTCAATACTCTAATAGTGATCAAGTTGATTCCAAATGAAAGAGAGAAAAAAATACCAAGCAGATAGGCTACATTCTCCATGCTTGCATGTAGAGGATTCTGCTTGCAACTCATAGATCCTAGCGTAGTGCCTCTATTCAAAGTATGTAGATTTTGCCTGCTCCCCAATCTCATGGGCTGTATCTACCCACATAAAATTCTACTTAATTGATGGCAACATAGTGGTGATAATCCAAGACATGATTAAGCAATTCTCCTGATTCCACTTACCATGTTTAACAATGCCAGTTTTTTGTTCTTTTACTGTTCCATTGATGTAACCAATCTTCCCCGTAGCTATGATATACAATTTCATTTCTTTGGACCATGCTAAATAATTTCTACCATCAAGAGGAGTAATTGCCATTGGGAAAATCTATGCCATTATTCAGTCCTTGTCCAGATGTAACACCGGAGGTAGCACTATCATCCAAAGCCATTGTAATAGCACCCTAAACACCCTAACTCCTTCCGTTCACACTAGATTTCTCACAAAAAAATAATGTTGTACCTCTAAACAGCACCCTTACAGGGGGAATGATCACACACCTTCCAAACACTGTTCTGGACACCTCCAACTTCTAGGTCTGGACGCACACAGTACTGCACCAACTCAATCCCACGATTGCTTCACAACATCAGTCTACAGTTGTTACTGTACCACAAGGTCATACCAGACCTACTAAGGACACATTCCTGGTCACAATAGGATCATACAATCCACAAGAAGTTTTTAAACTCCTTCATAGCATCTTGGCACACAACCAAGAGAAAAAACAGTGTGGAAAGCCCTATGGTTGCCTCAGACCAAGTCTATAATCTGTGGCTGTGTTTCAATCCAAGAGAGCAAAGAATAAATAAAAAAAGGATCTCGATCTGTTCTCAGAACCTCACAGACTGCTCTGATACTGATACCATATTAACTGAATAAAATGAAGAGAAAACAGAGAAAACAAAGAAGAGAAGAGAAGAGAGGGGAGAGTGGAGAAGAGAAGAGAATGAGGGCCAAAAAGCAAGGGCTGGTGGCACTTATGTTTTATAATAGTGACATAACAAAAATAAGAGGGTAAAATGACACTAATGCCCTTGCAGTACATAAAAGATAAATTATAAATACTCAACAGAAACCATCATTTAGCATCTATTAAAGGACTAAGTTTGATCCCTGGTAAGTCTCTTCTTAATTTCATTCAATTTTCAACATTCACATACGTTTTCTAGAGAGAGAAAGTTCTCTCTCTAAATCTTCCCTGCAAAACTTTGGTGAAAACCAGGTTTAGTTCTGTCATCAAAGAAATATTTTATTAAAAATTAACAATTAAAAAATATTAAAGTGGATAGCTGATATTTGTTACTCTGGGCAAGTTAGCTTTTAAACAGTTGCTTTTCTCACTGTTACCATGACATTGTAAGAGAAATTACTATGGTTGAATCATAGTAACTTCACTTGGTCCAACCTACAAGCTAACCTAGTTTGTTCCAAATTGGGTAGATTCTTGTTTTCTTTAGATTGGGAAGAACATTGGGGTGGATTAATCTCGAGAGCACTCCCAAAAGTAGCGTCAGACCACTGGCCAATAGCGATCAATGATGAGACACTAAGGAGTGCTGACCCTACTCCATTCCGCTTTGAAAACATGTGGCTAACACACCCAGATTTCATTCAGAAGGTTAGGGGCTGGTGTAGGGAGAGTAACCCTAGAGAGGAGTGGAAATGAATGAGGTTCCGTAAGAAGCTTCAATACTTGAAAGAGAGACTTTAGGAATGGAATTTGGTAGAGTTTGAGAGGATAGAGGAGAGGAAGAATGCTCTTGTGGACCAAATTGAGGAGATTGATCAAAAAGAAGAAGATGGGAGTCTAGAGGAAAGAGATTTTTTTTTTTTTGGAAAAGGTAAGGTAATTTTATTAGAAAAAACTTAGAGTTACAAACAGAATCCTGCCAAAGACAAGGCAGGATTTGGGATATCCCTGATTACAAACACCAAATCGACTGAGAGCTCAACAGCTGAAATACATTTAGATGTTTAAATTCTGGATTGACAGAAATCCAGGGCATCAATTTACTGACTGCCGCCTGCCCTATCTCCTCTGGGCTTTTCACTTTTTGATTAAATATTCTGTTGTTTCTCTCAGACCAAATGGCCCAGAGCACTACTGCTGGGATAGTACTCCAGATTAGCTTCCCTTTTTTCTTCAAATTGCTGATCTTCTAGCTACCGAGAACCTCCTTTACAGATTAAGGCATGACCTAACAAATCCCCACAGCCTGTAAGAAGTGGTCCCACACCTGGGCAGCAATCGGGTAGTGAATAAAAAGGTGATCAGCAGTCTCTGGGTGTGATCTACAAAGAGTACAAGAGTCATCAGGTATCTGCAAGCCTCTTCTTTCTAGGTTGGTTCTGGACAGGCATTTATTTAAAGCCATAGTCCAGACAAGGAAGTTCACTTTTGAGGGACTAATTGAATTCCAAATCTGCTTAGATGGAAAATCCCCCACTGCAACCCTACTACTGAGTCTACTGGCCATTGATTTTACTAAAAAGCTACCCTCTTTAGACCACTTCCAAGTCCACTAGTCATCCTGACTATGGTCAATACTCTGAACCTGTAAAATTTCCAACAATCTCATAACTTCTTCCACTAAAGACTTCTTCTAAACTGTGGAGCCCATGTCACCTCATTTCCTGAGAAATTGTCAGAAACAGCAATCGAAGCATTCTGATTGGTGGCACACTGATAAAGAGTAGGAAAATCTTCAGCCAAAGGGTGGTCCAAGCACCAGGAATCCTTCCATAATCTGATTCTGTCTCCTCTGCCTACTTTGAAGCTTACACCCTCTCTAAATAAAGGAAGATATCTCATTATGCCTTTCCATAAAGAGCAGCCCCAATTTGGAAGTGGATCCCTCGCCCTCCAGTTTCCCCATTCTACCCTAAACTTGGCGGCTATCAGGCTTCTCCACCAAGCACCCCTTTCTATGGCAAACCTCCAGATCCACTTACTAAGAAGAGCCGAATTTGTCACCTTAATCTTCCATAAACCCAGTCCCCCTTTTTCCATAGGAAGGCATACTTGATCCCATTTGACAAGATGAATCTTCTTTTCTTCCCCCCAACCACTCCACAAGAAATTTTTTTGGAGAGTCTCCAATCTCTTTGCCGCTTTTGTTGGAATGAACCCAGTCTAGAGGAAAGAGATAGAGAACAAAGATGGAATTTAAGAAAGCAGTTGGTGGATATCTTGTTCAAAGAGGAGATTAGTTAGAAGCAATAATCGAGGTGTAAGAAAGGTTCAAAGTATCAACACAATCGGTACACCGGTAGGGTGTATCAGCCTGTACCAGTTCAGAGGGGTCGGTTTAAGTCCCGGCTACCCTCTGAACAATGGTCTGCCGATACAACCCCTGGAGGTGCATATTGAAAAGCCATCAGCACGATACGTATCAGCCAATATGGGCCGATATGTGTCGATACTTTGAACCTTGGGTGTAAGTGGATCAAGGAGGGTGATAGGAACACAAAATTTTTTCACGGCCTAGCAAATGGGAGAAGAAGTAAAAATTTCGTTTCCAAGCTAGAGGTGGAGGGTGCTACCTTAGTTCATCAAAATGAAATAGAAAAGGCCTTTGCAAATCATTTCAGATCAATTTTCAGGAAGCCTCTGAATGCGAGAGTGTGGGTTGAAGGTTTGGAGTGGCCTAGGCTGAATTCTAAGGTGAGAGTTTAGTTAGAAGGAAAGTTTGAGTTGGAAGAAATCCAAGAGGCAGTTTTCTCTATGGATCGCTCCAAAGCTCCTGAGTCCAGATGGATTCACATTGGCCTTTTATCAGGATTGTTGGGATATACTGAAGGAGGACATCTTGGGAGCCTTTGAGGAATTCTATAGAAGGGGAATAATTAATCCTGGCTTGAACTACACCTTTGTGGCCTTAATTCCCAAGAAAAAAAGAAGCCATTCACCCAAGAGATTTCAGACTTGTCAACTTGGTGAATGGTCTTTACAAGATCATAGCAAAGGTGATGGCCTGTAGGATCAAAAAAGTCCTCTCCAATATTATAAAACCTAACCAAGGAGCTTTTGTCGAGGGAAGGCAGATTATTGATCAAATTATGATAGCAAATGAAAGTGTGGAGGATTTCAAAAGATCTAGGAAGAGGAGTGTGGTATGTAAATTGGGTTTGGAAGAGGCATACGATTCAATGGATTGGTCATTTTTGCTCAAGGTAATGTTGAACTTTG
Organism: Nelumbo lutea; assembly: GCF_056320005.1. Lineage (NCBI taxonomy): Eukaryota > Viridiplantae > Streptophyta > Magnoliopsida > Proteales > Nelumbonaceae > Nelumbo > Nelumbo lutea. The sequence goes on along the minus strand of NC_142685.1, from coordinate 64,632,927 downwards.
GTTTTGGAGAGAGATGGTGTAAGTGGGTGATGGGCTGTGTTAGGTCTTGTCACTACTCCATTTTGGTGAATCAGACAGTGGTGGATTTCTTCCCAGCTCTAAGAGGAATAAGGCAAGGAGGTCCCCTATCTCTGTTTTTGTTTAGTTTGAAAGCAGATGTCCTGGTAAGATTGATCACTAGAATAGACTCTAGGAACCTAATAAAAGGTTGGAGAGTTAGTAAGGATGGGGTACCCCTAACTCATCTGCAATTTGCGGATGATACAGTCCTCTTTTGTGAAGTTGGTGTTTGTAGATTGTTTAGGAATTTAAAATTTAGCATACAACTGTTTGAGCAAATGTATAATCTAAAAGTGAACCTTGACAAAAATTGTATAGTAGGGGTGAATCTTGAGGAGAGAGAGGTGGAAGAGTGTGCAAACATTTTAGAGTGTGTGGTATCCAATTGGCTAGTGATGTACCTGGGGTTGCCTCTTGAGGATAATCAAATGAGACAAAACTTTTGGGATTCGATGGTAGAGAGATTTGAGAAGAGGCTAGCCTCATGGAAGAGAAATTACCTATCCTTAAGGGGGAGAGCCACATTGATAAAATCTACCCTTGCCAACCTTCCAATATATTTAAAGTCAATTTTTAAAATGCCAAGGAGGATTTCCAGAAGACTAGAAAAATTAATGAGGGATTTTCTATGGGACCCAGGTGAGGAGAAAAAAGATCATAGGGTTAGGTAGGATCTAGTGAGCAGAAGCAAAGAGTGTAGAGACCTAGGGTTAAGGAATATTCAGAAGAGGAATGTGGCCTTGTTGGGTAAGTGGTTATGGTGGTTTTCCCCTAGAGAAAGAGAGGTTGTGGGTAAAGATCGTGGAAAGTATTCATGGGCTCGCAAGCAATGGATGGGATGCTGGAATTTTGGCTAGGACTACAAGAGCTTCTCCATGGAAAGCTATCCAAGCTTCTTTACCTCTCTTCATTCCATGGACAAGGTATAATTTGCACTCTGGTAACCCTATTAAATTTTGGGAAGAAGTTTGGATCAGGGATTCTCCATTGAAGGGTCAGTTCCCTTCTCTGTTTGCCTTGTCTAATTTGAAAAATAAGCCTATATCAAGTTTCTTGGTGCCCTCACAAGCTTCCTCAGGGTTTGGGTGGAACTTGGGTTTTAGAAGAGCAGTTAGGGAGTCAGACTGAATAGTACTTTGTGTCTTCTTAATATACTAGAAGGTATTTTCTTAGATCCCTCTAAATCAGATACAAGGGTCTAGACTTTATCAGCCTCTGGAACTTTTTCTTGTGCTTCTTACTTCAAAGCTCTAGTTCATCCATTGGGTCAATTAGGGCAGCCTTTTCTAGTAAAGGAAGTTAGCTGAAAACTGATTCCTCCGAAGGTTGGGAGTTTCTGTTGGGAAGCAATCCTGGAAAGAGTCGAACATTTGTGATCTTCTTCAGAGAAAGAGGCCTACGAGTTGTTTATCTCCCCACTGGTGTGTTCTATGCAAGGCTGAAGGTGAGGTTGGTTGCCATTTACTGATTTCCTGCTCTGTTACTAATCACATTTGGGAGTGGTGTTCATTTTTGTTTGGATGCAGATGGTCGACTTTTTGCTCCATCCTTATATAGCTGGTCAAAAAAAAGAGGAAGAGTTATGTGAAGATGTCTCAGGGCTTCTGTTTGCTGGACTATTTGGGAAGCAAGAAACAGGAGAATTTTCTCATATAGGGAAAGAAGACTGCCAGAAATTCTGAAGCTGATTCAGATCAGAGCGGTACATTGGCTGAAGTCTTTGGCTCTTTTTATAGACTTTTCAACGGATGATTTATTCGGAAATTGGAAGGAAATTGCAACTTCAGCTCCGGTTAAAGAAACATCCCTACCCTCTTGGACACTCCTAGTGGTTTTATCAAACTTAATTTTGATGGAAGTAGCATGGGTAATCCGGGTCCATCAGGTATTGGGAGTGCCTTGAGAAATGAGGAGGGAGTGATAATTGCTCTCTTTTCAGGGCCAATTGGAATGGGTGATTCTCTTAGAGCTGAGATTTCAGCTATTATCAAAGGAATTCGAAAGGCAATTGAACTGAATATCACCAAATTGGTCATAGAAGGCAATTCTAAACTGGTAGTGGATTGGCTAAGAAATAATACTGCTAATTTTTGGAACTACAACCATGAGAAGAGGAAATTTAATTAATGGGTTAAAAGAAGTGATAACTCCTTTGTTGATGGGTTAGCTAAACAAGGGGCATCTAGGGACTCTTTGTTCTGGGCTATCTTGTAATTGTTCTCGTCTTGTTGTTTTGGTTAGGTGAGATAAGAGAGTTTATCTCCCTCTTCTTGTACTTGTGTTTTTTCTCTCTAATTTTAATGAAATCTGCGAGTTATTGATCAAAAAAAAAAAAATCCTTCTGGGTTGAATTCTGTAAAAGCCTTCTAATGTTTATACTGAAATTAGTTTTGAGAGCTTTTCTTTTTCCTTTTTTCTTTGATCATTTCATAGGAGGGTTTTCGTTAAATTCCTGAAGGTAAAACTTCTGATTGTTGCATCTATTTTTATTTTGGCCTTCATTCTAGTAACTTTCCTCCCTGCTTCATGTACAGTGTCTTTACCCAAATGAAACTACATGGACATCATCATGAATCATCAGATCCGAGTGAACCTTGGGAATCCACATTTGAGTACTTTTTTGCAGTTTACACCAGCTTAGATTGGTAAAATATTAGTATGGAACTTCTACTTGGAATCCAATAGGCAAAACACTGATAAATAAAATAATTATTAAGCTAGCATGAAGAAGCAAAAAATGTTATTCGTGGGGCTTAAACAATTAGGTGTGATATAAACGGGAAAAAACAGATCTTTAGACACTTCCCCACCTATGAATTGATAAAAAGAAGAAAAGGAGAGAGGGAAACTAATAGAATTGCCTGAATTTAGGTGACCAGCCCACCAAAATGGCATTACAGCATGGCATATAGAAAATTCAATCACTGACAACATCATAAAATTAAAATTAAAAAGAAATACCATCGAAGCAGGTGTGGCAACTCTAATTCAACCAGAACTTCACGTACAACTTTGCAGAAGGGAGATCCCTGAAGGATAATATTGCAATTTTATGTCATAAGTTAGAAAACATGTTGGAAGCTCCAACAATGTCATAGCAAGATTAAAAAAATCAAGTATGTTTGGTTCTTTAGTGTTCAACCTCATAGGCCCATAATTCAAGTGGTTTAGGGGGCAGTTTTGAAGGAGAATATGATGTTCCCTGCAAAAAGACAAAGGAGACAAGTTTTAATGGATGATGATGGTTTTCCACCCAAAAGTTCTGTGTATGAAATTGGAGACTATTTCTTAAAAAATTATTCTTATAATAGTTTACACCAATCAAGAATGGCCATCATACCTTCAATGTTTGCAACTTTTACAGAAAACCTACATTATGGTTTTTATCAGTAATGGTCAATAAATTTATTAGATATTAGATGGAAAAGGTGTTTCAAGGTGTTAGAAATGGGAGGATACAAAAGAGCAAATACAAACAAATGCTGACAACCGACACCACTTCTAACTAGAGAATCTTCTCTTTTTCATTTGCAAATCCAGGGATCCAAATGAATGAGCAATTTAGTTTGGCTACTAGAGTTTGGCTTCAACCAATAAAAATTTAAGTAACCATTGTCCTTCCCCTGTAATAATGCACCAGTCAATCACAACTATACAGTCACCTTCCACCAAGTCTCCCCATCCCCTTGATGAAGCTAATTTCAGGCCTTTCAGTCAACTCAGCCCTTAAAGAATTACCAGTTTTGATTGGACTATAGAAGTGTAAGAATGATCTGCCAGTAAGGTATCCAAATATACCACCTATTCCTGATAGACCTGGATTACCTAAACAGAAGCCATCAAAATTCAATTTTTAGTCTACCCTCTTCTGGGGTCATTCAATCTTGTTTCACTGTCATTTTAGAGCATAATTTGCAATTAAGAGTTATTTTCTCAAGATAGCACTCATGGTATTCCTTTTTCTTTGAATTTTTTTTTGATGAATAATAGATTCCTTTCCTTTGAATTCCTCTCTAGTTAAACCCCAAAGAGCCACCCTATCCATAAACAAATATATTATAGGTTCTGCTTGTTTTCAGAGATTCTTATGCTCCTCCCATTCCAAATTCCCCAAAATGAACCAGAAGGAGAAAATGATTGCAAGCTTTTGTTGAATAACCTATCTTATTGTTTTCTTTGGGAAATGATGTTTTGGTAAGTCTATTTCCTTATTATTTCTCAAGATACACGATAGCAGATTGAGTAAGAGGGAAACCATCTTACCTTTCCCATACGACCAATCATGGCAAAGCCCTCAGTTAAAGTCTGCAACATAATGTTGTATATAAGAACAGTAAGAAAGCAAAAATTCCTATAAACTGGTAACTATTAAAGTAGAAATAAAAAGATTAAGCTATAAGCACTCAGATTCAGCCAGAGAATCAAAAGCTTACGGTTAGTAGCCCAAGTGACAGCATCAAAGGGATTGTCCCATCACCTGATACGGACACGGTCAACAGATAAAATATTTTTTTATCAGCAAGGTCAACAGATTAAATATGTAAGACATTAATAAATCATGATAACAGTAGCTTATAACCATATAAAAAAATGAAGTAATTTAGAGTTACTTTTGTAAACAATATATTTGCAATGAGAAATTGGGACTATGGAATATGACAGAGCAGTTATGCATGTTAATATAGGGGTTTTATTGAAATTTCCCAATTACAGCAGCTTAAGTAATAAAATTGGGGAATAGAGGGCAATAGTTTCTATTCTCATTCTCTTTGTATTTTGTTTCTCCCTCAACATTCGCTCTCTCTTTTCACCTATACAAAATATGCTAAAGATTAAAAACTGCAACTATATTAAATTAACTAAAAAAGTACTTTTATAAAATCAACATCCACTAAGGAAAGAGAGTCAAAAAGAAAACCCTATAAATAATTTGTTGGAAGACAAAGGGTGTTCATGTAATCTAATTAGATTTTATGGACTATAGTGTGTAATGTGGGGTTTTTTTTATCAATATAATTGTGGGGTTATAAGGGGCTTATATGTAATTTTGAGTATTGAGTTCCAAGTTTTTCTTTAAGTCATTGATCTGAGAGAGTGTGAGAAAGAAATGACTGTAGGCTTGACTGTTGCATCTTCTCCATTTTCAAAATAGTGGATTTATCTCCACCTTTCCCCCCGGGCACATGCTTTCAAGCTAATTCATGTAAATCTCATATTAGTGTCTCTTGTCATTTCTGGTTTTATTTTCTTGTGTTTGTTAGTGTTTTTAGTGCTCTATGATTGTTGGATCAACTTCTGCCTGAGCACTCTAAGGGGGAAATTTTGAACATTCTTTATTTTTCTTTTCACCAACTGATGAAACTAATATCTAGGTAATAATGAATTAGTTTCCCTAAATAGGTAATAACAATGTATATAATGAAATAAGTTTTTTTCACCAAGCAATGAAACTGGTATAGAACTATAGAAGGATTAATAATGAATCTGTTATTGATAAAAAAAAAAAAAGGATTAATAATGGAATAGCTTGCTCTAAATAGGTAATAACAATGTATATAATGAATAAATCCTTCAAATTTATAAAAGGATAACAAAACTGACCATATTTCCCAACCAAATATTTAATTATATCATCTGATTCATACATTGATACACCAGTGTTTGGATCCACCTGCAACCAAAGAAAAGTTAGGTTCATTCTTATTTGGATTATTCTCTAGGTAACAATAAGTTAAATACAACTGAAGAATAAATAGTGTGACACTGTTAGATTTATATTATCAATAAACTAAGAAAGAGCAAGTAAAAAAGGATCAATTTAATGGGTGGACATATCGGTCAATCCTACAAACTATTAGAAACATTACTGCTGGTGAAACATCAAGAGCTATGTGCTACATTGCTCATAGTGGACAAAAGATACCTGATGTTAGGGTTGTAAGTTGCAATTTGGGCTGGGCCAACATGAACTCAACCCAAAAAAGGGTTGGTTTGAAGATTGAATTGGGGTGACGGTTGAAAAAATGCTAACCTGATATAAAGTTGGGCTGGGTTAGGTTGATACCTTGGGCAGCCAACCCAACCCAAACCCATTGTATTACACTCGTAATTATATATCCATGTACATTATATATGATACAAGTATTGATTTCTATATACAAGTATGTTTATGAGAGAGGGAGGAGAGGGGACATGATAAAGGATGGTTTATTGTAAAATATTATTATAACATCATGTTATTTTGTACATGTGCATGTATAAATATGGGGATATGATAGTGTGCATCTATGCATGTACTTGCAAATTTGGTAGGTAAGCTTCCAACCCAAACAACTCATCTCATGATCAGGTTGTGTTAAGATTGAGAACCTCAGGTTGAAGATCAAGTTGGATTATGGTTAGACTTATTGAGGTTTTAACACGTTGGGTTAGGTCAGGGTTGACCTCAAGGGATGGCCAAAATGAATTTTGCACTCAAGTAGTGAAAGAGATGAAGACTATATCATCCTTGACAAAGTGAAAGATGAAACAGGATTTGTTTAGCTGACTCCAAATAGTTGGGAAGGCCTAGGCCAAGTTCAAATGAGTTGAATATTTCTTATTTTTCATTGCCTGTCTATTGGTTTTCAATTAGGTTGTCTCTTAGTAAAATGTTTCCAATTAGGTTGCTTCCACTATATTACAAATAGAAGCTAACCCACCCAAACTCTTAACCTGCACAAATAGTGGAAAATGAAATGTGAAATGTATTCAGGGTCTTGTTTCTTATATATATATATATATATATATATATATATATATATATATATATATATATATATATATATATATATATATATTGTTGAAAAAGGTAACTTACATTAAAAAGGAAAAGGGAAGAATGTACATGAGGGGAAACAATATCCAAATATGTCAAGATTATCTTGGAGACCTGAAGCCCCACAAGTGGTGGGTGGATGAAGCCTTACTTTGATGGAAGTAGCTTTGGCAATCCAGGGCCTTCTGGAATTGGAGTGTTTAGAGATGAGAATGGGAATATATGTGGCTTGTATTCAGGACCTATTGACCAAGGTGACTCAGTGATACCTGAATTTTTGGCTGCTATTGTTGGGGTGCAAAAGGCTAAGGATATGGGAATTACTAGGCTGATTCTTGAAGGGGACTCAAAAATAATCCTTGGCTGGTTGAAAAAAGAAGAAGGGGTTCTATGGCAATTCAGAAATGATTTCAGATGAACAATAAATACGCAAATCCATATAAGTTGCGTTAGGAGGTTTGAAAAAGGGTTGGCGGATGGATTGGCTAAGCAAGGAACTCATAGGCAGCATTTGTTTTGGGCTAAAATGTTAACTGTGTGGGGGGATCTTTGCTGTAAAGGGTCTTTGACCAAACAACTTCTTGTTGTACCTTTTTGTTCTTTAATCTTAATAAAATTTTCTTGAGTTGCTGATCAAAAAAAAGATTATTTGGAGAATGCTCCCTGTGGCTGTTATTTTGTCAATACAGATGGGAAGATATAGCAGATTTTTTCAAGGCAGATCCTCTCAAAATGATGAAATCATACACAATATGTCAGAAAAAATCTTTCCATGGGGAAAAGCTTAAAATCATTCAACTGATGCTCTCTTTTTTTAATTATATTAAAAACTAATATTTGTGCATTCTCTCTTCATGTACAGCCAGTCTCTATATTGGAGTTACCCCTTCCACACAATAATACAATATACTTTATTTTTTCTAAAAAAACAATTTTCAAATATGTCTACATCATCTTAAAAATGTTTTCTCAATCATTATTTCTCATTAACTGACCATGTAAGGGAATTGCTGTTTTCCACCAATCTGAGCAACTCTGCGACGAAAATTTGGACCATTTCTTGGACAAGGATAAAACAGAACATCAAGATCCAAGACAGCTACAATTTCCCTAACCTGTGCAACACATGTTACCAACAAGTAACCACATTTTAAAGTCAGTCCTTCCCATTCTAGCTAAGTCAAATATGCATATCTAAACTACTATATGCAAAAATAAAAAAAGTGTATATGGTGGACATGAGTGACCCAATCACTAGCATTGCTTTCCACACCAAATATATACGCTTCCTTCTTTATTTATCAACAATTCAAATAGAGGATCAGATTTTGGATGGGGAAGTTTTAGATTGATAAGATAATCTTGCCTTAAACACGAACAAAGTCTGACCTGGACGTAAGTAAGGTTTTGGTTTTTGAATGTGCTGTGGCTCCTTCTAAAAATGAATTTCTTTTTAGGATATCTGATACATCATTGTGGATGAAATACAAGAAAAATTTATGTTTGTTCAGGAAAAAAAAAAACTCATATTTTTTCCTATTTTTCTCTCTTCTTTCCTCTTTTTCTCTCATATATATCTTGCCTTATTTCTCCTTTTTACATCTTGGCAATAGCAGAAACCAGAATCAAATGTCAAATTTCTGAAATTTTGACAAACTTTAAAAGCTTGAGTATAAGATAACAGTCAGATTCTTTTCAAAAATAGGGCAGTTGAAGTTGAAGTTTGCAGGACTAAATCATGGGTACAAAGCATCCAAGAGGTAATCATACAGTTTGAGCAAAAAGGGCCCTAGCTGATGAATTGAGTGCAGGTTGCTATTTCTGTTAAGGTCTTGAAACATCAAGTCAGAAAGGAATTCAGTAGAAGAGGAAAGACCAAAAAAGCATGTGATTGTTGTAAACAAAAAATAATAGATATTAACACTTTCGTTGATTTTACCTTCCGACAGAATGGACAGCTGAAATTTCCACATGGTCCAGGATGATCAACATATAAGAAAGCAATATATGCACTAAGTTAGTCATTTGCCATTGCAAATAATTGATATATAAAGTTCACAAGACAAACCATAAACCAAAAAAGAATAACAATGTTTTGAGCCCAATCATGAAAATAAGCATTAGAAACACCATGGAACCTTAAATAAGGTCCATAAGTCATAGAAAATAAATAAATAAACATAGTACCTTTCAAATTCATAGATCTCAATAGGCTTCTCTGGACGAGGGCCTAATTTTGAGGTCTCTTTCACCTTGAAACCTGTTGTAGCATTTTAAACCAACAGGAAAGGCAAGAGAATCATCCTAACTGTAAAAATCAATAGAGTACACATTACATCATCATAACAACATTCCCAATTTTCAATTACAGGAGTTTCCTTTGATGATCTTGATTTTTTCTTTTTTTGCTTTAAGATATTTTGTCTTACTTTTTTTTTCTTTTTTACATCTTCTTCTGTTTTTTTTTTCTTTTTTTTTTTCCTGAGGGAGGTAGTAATAGATAATATGTGTTTACCACTCATGGTTGAAGAATGATTTGGGCCAGATCCTGTATGATCAATCAAGCACAATAATATATAACAGAAACATAAGACAGAGAAGCTGATATTGATAGAGTTGAGGTTCTTCTTTGACTCCAAGAAAACTGTTACAAATATCATCAAACTATAAATAGTTGTCAAAGAACATAAATTGCATGGAAGTTAGCACACAACTGGCCATTCAACAAATGAAAGATGACTGGGGCAAACCTTTTCAAAGGAGATGCACCTGGACCTAGGCAAGGTGCATACCTTGAAATGTGTCTCATCTGTGTGCCTAGGGGCCTTATCTGTTTTTTTTTTTTTTTTTGGAAGAAAAAGGTAAGGCACTTCATTCTAAAGAAAATCAAATACAAAGGAAACTGTGTACACTGGCCTACCTTTACAATTTTTCCATAAAGTGCTCTCAGACTCAAACCTGTATTCTCACACTTGTCACCCCAAGATTTTCACCATTAAACCAAGCAATGGCCTCTCCCCTTATCAATCTGGAAAAAAAATAATGACAAGCACCAGAATCTTTTGAAACACTGGAATCAAAAAGAAAAAATGGTAGTCACTCCTAGGGAAGGACAAATGTTGTGAAAGTCATCATCATTATCATCTAAGGTTTGTTCCAATTATAGGGGTTGGCTACATAAATTCTGTTTCACCATTCCATTCTGTTCAGTGCCATATCCATTGTTAAATTATCATTCTGGAAAAAAAATAATGACAAGCACCAGTACCTTTCGAAACACTGGAATCAAAAAGAAAAAATGGTAGTCACTCCTAGGGAAGGACAAATGTTGTGGCAGTCATCATCATTATCATCTAAGGTTTGTTCCAATTATAGGGGTTGGCTACATAAATTCTGTTTCACCATTCCATTCTGTTCAGTGCCATATCCATTGTTAAATTATGGGCACTTAAATCATTTCTTATTACTTCCATCCAGTCCTTTTCAGTCTGCCCCTAGCTCTTCTAGCCCCTTCAACTTGTAACAGATCTCTTTTTCTTGCCAGTAACCCAAAATCCCTCTCTACCGATCTGTCTCCTTATTCTACAAACTCTATATGGTAAAAGAGGTGTTGCCCACACTATTTAACTCCTCCCTATAAAACAGTTCACAACCTAAATCAATGTGCATTTGACAATACACACCTCCCTTTTATCATTACTGGTGAAGGGTATTGCTTCAATAGGTGTGAGTGTGTCACAACATGCATTCGTTGTTCCGGAGAGTAATTGAGATGAATGGCATTTTAAGGAGGTTTTCTTATATTTTCCTTTTCACTTTTGGTTCCTTGAGAACTCTTAGAATTACTTGGATAAGCACCATGGTATGAGGATTTCTTTTTGTTTCCTTCTATGAAACCCATGGCTCAATGGTGATTGAATATTGAAGTAATTAAACATTTTTTTTGATAGATAAGTAATTAAACATCAATCATTGAGCTTTAACAGAAGAAGGTTAATTTTGTCATTGCATCAAGAAGTGTTGTGTTTTAGTTGCCGATTTGTCATTATGATGGTTTGTAGCATAAGTTCAAGAATGTAAGAACCCAGATTCTGTAGATTCATTAAGAATGAAAAAGAGAATCTTGGAGAAGGACAAGGAGATAAAAGTGGATAAGCTACTTTCAGAAATACTAAATAAGGACCACATTGGGACCTTGAGCGCAGGAGAAATATTAAGTAGTTGTGATACTTGTACTTTCTAATAATTAGTAGAAGTTACTCCTAAAAATAATTTCCTGTCGTATCAATATTCAATATCATCAGCCTCATCTCATCTAGAGTTCTAGACTCACATAGATATTTATTTTTTGATTGCCCAACATTTGGTCCTGAAGGTATTGATAACTTTATAGCCATTCTCTTTCTGCCCAATTCATTCTGTGGGAGGACTTCGTCCATTTCAACCTCTCCCATTTTATGGTATTGAACCATGAAACTGAAAATAATCAATTTGATGATTTTTTTTATTAATATTTACTATTTCCTTCCTTCCATACTTGTTATTAAAATTTCTGTATATAAAATTTTTGTTATTAATCAAAAAAATACTTGTTATTAAAATTGCAACACTTTAGATGTCTTAGTTGTTTACTTAAAACTTTTAGATTCTAAGATGCCCTTCTATATTTCTATTTCTAATGTTTCTTGATGAAGATTTTTTATAATTGAAATTTGTTCATTTATGGTCAAGTGTTTTAACAATGGTGGTGTAAGAGGGTAGAAATGTCAACCATAGACTAAAGCAGAGTAATGTGAAATGTGAACTAGGGCATGTATGCCAATTGTGAGTCAAAGAAAATTGTGAAATGAAGTAAACACACAAGCTGCAAAAAGGTCCAAGGATATGAGTTTTAAAATGGAAAGGAACATGAATTAGGAATAACATGACAATGAGGCAATAAGGGATAATCAACGAGCACATGTGGGAATATTGAATATCAAATAACGAAATAATAGCATGTCAACATCAGCCTCAGCCACTTGACTACATGGTCTAACAAGTTGTTCTGAGCTAGCATAGCTGCCTAACAGCTTACCTGAAAAGGAAAAAAAAATATTCTGCATCAAGAAAAAGGACAAATAAGGAAAATTTCTTCTGACAAAATCTGATATCAACTATATGAAGGGAAACTGAGCCTCAGTTTGGACATTATATTCCTTCACTTGCACTCAGAACTTCCTCAGCTCTCTAACTTCCTTTAGCTCTCCAGACTTTCAAAGCTCACAAACCTGACCTGCTACTCCGGTAGACTACAGGTGGTATTTCCATTTGAAACTCCTTTCTTCTCTATAAACTTTTTTTTCCATCAATTGCCTGAGAATTTAGAGCTAGTAGTTCACATCACAAGAAAAAGAAGGCAAATTGATTTTCAGAATTATTGTTTCACAATTTAATCTTTGCTCAGCCACTGTCCCCATAACATGACTCATAAGTTGTTCACCTATGGTTGTTCCAATGCTAAATGTCTTCTTTTTTTTCTTATATAGTTACCAATATTCTTTTCTTCTATTGACTTGGCATTTACGTTGTAGATATTTACTTAGCAACTTATGTTAGAGAGAATAAATCAGTCTTTCCCATGCATTTCGAGTTCATTTTTGGGTGCTATATTACCTGCAATTTCTAGTGCATACTGGCCCGGGGGAATCTCATCAGAAGATACAAAAGATGCAGAATACCTGCCACGGAACAATACAAATATTAAAAAAAAAAATCAGGAACCGTGCTTCTCCATTGGTTATGTTGAAGCATGAACGTTTAGTGAGAGAGATACAGAATAAAACTGTCTGCTTGTGCAATAATTTTACGTGCATTACTTCAGATAAATTCATTCCCACAAAAAATAATGAACAGACAGAAAAAGAAATGATTAAGAAGGAACGTTTTAGATAATTTATTAAAGCAAATAACTGAAGACATTGAAATTGAAATCCAACAGAACTGCATATTCAATTTCAACCCATTTTTTCTCCCTATTAAAAACCTCATGAGGCTAACGAACTGATCAAATAAAAAGAACAAATAGATACCATAAGAAACCAGATAAATCAGAGAGGGCTGCAATTGATACCCCGAAACAAAAACTCCAGTTCCTAGACGAAATATCAAAGCGAGAGAAGCCCCGAGTATGTCGAAAATCTTGTCAGGGCGAACTGCGAACCGCTTCGGCTGGGGAGGCTTGAAATTGGGAGGAGGAGATATAATTGGAGATAAGTTGTTAAGTCTTTCTTCTGTGCTGACAGAAGCAGAAGAAGAAGGGAGAGAGGTTTCTGAAAGCTCGGCCGCAACTCTGAGTGAAACCTTATTGTTAGGTTTTCTAGAGGACGAAGGTAATCGGAGAACTGGTGTCGGTCGGAAGTTAAGAACTCCAGCCATTATTTCACGGGAATTTCTAGTCAGGTGACCGGAACTCGGAAGGATATAAGCGGCCGAAGGCCAGAAGTACAAATGAACTGGTGACTAGTGGGGAAGTACGTATTGTCTTCCGTGGCCGCAAATCTTCCCCTGGATTGGCCCAGTAATCACTTCAATTCTCCTGTGGGGCCCACAATGCCACAATCTGACAATGTCCATTGACAGATGTTAAGCCAATGAAGCTAATGACTTTCCTTTATTTATTTAAAAATTAAAATATTAAGAGAATAGACTATAAGACCCCGTGAAATTTTGAAAAAAAAAAAAAAAAGAAAAAAAAGACCACGTGAAATTAATGCAGTTACTCTGCTCCACCGTTGATTTGTTTATTGTGCGCCTTAATGGTTTCACGTGATCGTTTTGTTCGTGGAGTGGAAAGGAAAAATATGAAATAATTTTAAATATTCTTTCTTTCCATGTTGATTCGTGGAATGTCACGAAATAGGATGAAAAAAATTTATGGCAATTTTTGGGATAGTAGATTTTGATGATTTTGGTGGGAAACAAGTGGGAAAGGAAAAGTTGTTTGACGGCAAAAAGGGTGTTTTACTAAAATTGCATTTGGATGTGATGTAAATTAAGAATTAAATGTAAAATTTATATCAGTTCGTTTTTTGTATGCATTTGGTAAAAGAGTGTAATTATTATTGACGTAAAACTATACTTTAATTCAGTTTTGTGTGTATTTGGGTGGAGTGTAGTTTTACGTTAACAATAGATATAAAATATCATCGCTTTTAAAGTGTTACATTGATAATCACGTAAAAACTACATCGATTTCATTGATGTAAAATTTTACATTTTTTACATTGATTTTCAAAACACAATTGTCATTATATATACGGTTCAATGTAAAATGTCATTAATGTATTTTTATAGTTGTGACATTTTACACCTCTTCCAAACGCAGCCTAAAGGGTTAATTACTTAGTCTATATTTGGTATAGTTTCTATTTATTAGAAAAGCATTTGTACTTGATTTGTCTTGAAAACCAAGAAAAAGCTGTTGATAAACATTTTTTTTGTATTTATTGACAGCTAAACACCACTAGGTGCCACATAAGCAAAACATTAAATAAACACTTCTGTCTTAAAGGATTTGATACCACTCACTCATTTAATGGAGAGAACATTGAGATAGTAAAGTCTATTCACTATCTCTTTCACTAAACCCATAGGTGGCCAAATTAGAGTTAACTTTAACCAATTTCGCCATCAGTGTCTAAATGTGCACCATAAGCATTAGTAATCTTAACATGAAGGGCGAAATGGTCACTTGACCCTTACATCTTGTAATATCGGATTCACAACTCTCAATTTTTGAAAATCAAAAAACAAAATGAATGGAATATTTTCAAGCCAAAAATATTTTATTCTATTTTTGTGACATTTCAAAAATGCATACATGAGAATGATTAAAATAAAGTTGTGTTTGGTTGCATGAGAAGTGAAGAATAATGAATGGTTTTCTTGAAAAACAACATTTGATAAGAAAACAAATTATGTCCTAATTCTTACTTATTTTATTTTTCTCCTCTTTAACCATTATTAATGAGTGCCCTAGCTAATTTACTATGACGGTTTGGAAATCTTCTAATTTATTAAATTTAGTTTCTATAATACATAGCTAGATATTCAATTTACATTCTAACATCTTGTGTTATCCTTTTTCCTAAATTTTTTTTTGCAGGTACAAGTACCGAAATATTTACATTTACTGTAAACTCTACGGGTGAGTGGTGTTATCATGATAGCAATATGGAATACGTTGGTGGTTCTATTTAGCATATAGCATATCAAATGGTGATATACTGAGTATAAATTATAAGATACTGGATAGGAGCTACATGAACATATGGGGATACTTACTCGTGAAAATGACATTGATATCATGTTCAACATTCATGGAGATTTGCAAGAAATTGTTTTCTTTATGACATGTGGATTTGTAGAATGCATCAACTGTCATGAAGACAATATAGACAATGTACAACATATGGAAAATGCTAGTGATGATGATGGGCAAGAGAATGAAGATGATGATTATTATTATTATTATAGGGTGTACATCTTATTAGAATGAAAAATAACAAACTCTACTTCACTGTTAAATATGTGTTGATGAGGGTTGCTCATGAAGGATACATGCATCCCAAGCACACGATGAGAATAGCTAGCTTCTAAGTGAAAACACTAAAGAGCAAGCATACATGCGTATGGGTTATGAAAAACAAGGAAGCTACTAATACATGGCTTTCCTTATAAATTGAGGAATGGTTTAGGATTGATCCTAATTTGTCTATTAGGGCCTTTACAATGGAAGTGATGATAATATTTAGCATAGATGTCCATCCCATGAGGGTATATAGGGCCAAGACAAAGTCCTTGAAAGGATCAGGGGGCGCCATGTTGGCTCTTACGCTAAGTTCTCTAGTTATTATAGAGTTCTGATAGAAGCTAATCTAGGCTTAATTTGTAGAATAGAAACTCAAACTCCATAAGGATTTGAAGTCTCCACATTCAAGCAGGTTTTTATTTGTTTAGATTCAATGAGAAAGGGGTTTTGGATGGGTGTAGGAAAATTGTTGAGTTAGATGGTTGCCACTTGAAGGCAATAGGACTTCCAAATGATGTCCTAATATATCAACCATTGGTTTAGATGGAAATAAGGGTTTATTTCCAATTCCATATGGTTTTTAACTGAATTTCATGATGCATTGAGGATTGATAATGCTTCTCAGTGGACATTAATGTTTGATAGGTAGAAGGTAACTAAGCTTTATATACTAATCGTATAGCTATTTGTTTGCCTAAAGCCTTATACACATTTTGCTTGAGACATTTATACATTAATTTTAAGAAGACATATAAGGGGATAGCTCTAAAAGATGCAATTTGGACTACAATTAAGGCATACACGCATTAGGATTTTAAGTGTCACAAGAGAGCTCTAAGGCAAATGAATCCAAAATCACATGATTGATTGGTTTAGAAAGATACTTGTGAAAACTTGGTCTCGACATGCATTTGCATTGATGGTCAATTCAGATGATCTTACGAACAATGGAATGGAGTCATTCAATGCATGGTCTGGTGTAGTGAGGTTTATCGATCCCAATAGTTGGTTTATTAGATGATAGATTGAAAAAGGTGTTTTCAAGGAATATGGGTATCAAGTTACAGGTAGGAACCTTGAAGATCACATAACATGATAACAAAGATGGATGAATGATTATACACATGTCAAGTGTGGGATGTTAGTCGTCCTTGTGTGCATGCTTTAATTAGTGTGTTCTACCGCACAACTTAGCCACATGGTGCATGTAATCCCTATAGATAAACTATGGCCTGGGGGTAACATGAACACAATAAGACCACCCAACATAAAACAAAAAATAAAAATAAAAATGTCTGGTAAACTAACTACATAAAATAGGCAGAGGGAGAAGGATAAGATTGGTCCATCATCTACTAGAAGTGAGGTTATGCGATTTTGGTGTTCTATTTGCAAGGAATCTTGACACAACAAAAATGGGTAAAAGCCCCCTTCCAACATCTAATAAATCAAGTCTTAATATAGAATAGTCAACTTTTCAAAAATAGTTCTATTATATATAGGTAGACCTAGGTCATCTATAGTAGGAGCAAGTAGTTCATCCTCAACTACTAGGTTATCATCTACCCCATGTCTATCAACTATAGTTACTCCCAATGTGAATTGTCCACAAGTTATCCAAATGCAATGGTTTAGGGGATATATGTAGAATGAGGAACAAAACAGCCAAAGTGCATATTTACATCCAACTCAACCAAGTTAACATACCATCTACAATTTTATAGTTTTCTAATCTCAATGTATAACTCATTCTCTCTCTTGAATTAGTAAAAGACCTAATTAAAGTTTCCCTTTCGGTAGATGTACAAGCCATGCAACAATTTCAAAGTCAAGTAGAAAGGGATGAAGGAAAATCAATAGAGGAAAAGATAGATTATATGGCAAGTGTACAGGATATTTTGGGGGGGTATTATTGGGTTTTATCCTTAGTGGACAAAGACCACTGGAGTAGAATTCTATGCATGTTGATAAAGCTTTTTTTTTCTTTTGTTTTTCTTTGAATAGTGACTTTTTTTAGTACACATTTAGGAATGTTGATAATTAAAGATGCTTAATTTAACAATATACCTAGCCTTTTAAGTTATGGTTTGTTTAGACACTTTTTTTATTTTCTTTACTTCATAATGTTACAACATAGATAAGGGAAAATTTTTTAAAGTACCTTAGGAAATTTACTAACTCTACCCTTATTGTGCAGATAATGTCTTAAAATACCCCCAAATTTTTTAACAATTGACATCATCTTTAAATACTAACGGAAAAAAAAAAATATCTAATTTGCCCTCCACTATTCCTCAAATTTTCAAAATAAAACTAAGTCTATAACCAGAGCAAACCCGAATCGAATATAACTTGATTCAAATTCAAAACTGAATAATAAAAGACTATTTGAATTTGATTCGAGATTTGATGGATTTCTAAATTTATCAACCGAATTCGATTTGAATTCAATTGACTAGATCGCTTGTTACCTTCACACTGAAAAACACACCTGCAAGGGGGAAGAGTCAACTAGTAATGTAATAATTTGCTATCTTGCTAAACTGATTTAGGTTCAAACATCAGAATTTCACTCGTTGTCTTTAAGAACCTAGTTGAAAAGTCGAATTTATTGAAGTTGGCTTCGTAAAAATTGCTCACAATGTCCGGTAATCATCTTCAAACAAGAAGATACTTGGTTTTCTTGTTTTATGAATAACCCATGACCGATAGTTGTGTCAATATGTGGCATGCCAACTACCGCTACCGATTGAGAGAGAGAGAGAGAGAGAGAGAGAGAGAGAGTTTCAACTGGAAAAGGACGATGAAGATGGAGACAAAAAGTGAAAAAGTTAAGATTAGACTTGTTCATGGGCCGGGCCAGGTTTTGTTTATGTATCAATAGAATACATTCAAGCTCGAGCTCGGCCCAACCATCGGGCCTAGGTCTTGAGCCCGAGCCTGACCCTCATATAAAGGCTGAAACCCAGGCCCAAGACCGAGCCCGACTAAAAATTTGAAAACAGAAATTTTTTTCTTTTTTATTCAATAAAAAGTGTTTTATTTATATTAAAAACCTTCAAAACTCAAAAATAATAAACATCTCACTACTACTTGAAAAAATGAGAAGAAAAGCAAAGAAAAAATATTGTATTATATTTTATAGTATCATGTCAAGCTCGGATTCGGGATGGGCTTTTTTGAGAAAGCCTGAGCTCGGTCCAAAAGAAAGTTGGGCTCGGTGCTTTAGGCCCGAGATCGAGCATGCAAGCCTAAAATTATGATCAAGCCCGACTTATAATGAGTTGGGTCATCAAGCTACCTAGCCCATGAATAGGTCTAGTTAAGACTAAAATAGGTGGGCTTCCCCTAGAAAATATTAAAAAATAATTCTTTAACAGCTTCTATTGTGGATGTCTTCTCATTAATTTTTTATTACTAAAATAGAAGATAGCTTTATCAAAAGTCATTATATATTGTCTTTTTACTATTAATAAAATAATATATTAATATGCTTCTTTATAAAAAAAATCGATATACATCGCATAGATATTGATAAATAAATATATAATTTATATATTTATAATATATATTATCAAATCAAATATTTGTCGAATCGAATCATGTTATATTCAAACTCAACCATTCATTCAGTTTGAATTATCCGAATTCAGTCGTTTAACTCGGATCTCAAATTCAAATTCAAATTTTTGAATACCATTTATAGGCTTAAATAAAACCCACCTACTTGGTGAAATTTTTCATGTTTGAGTCACAAATCATTCACCTAGGTTGTGCAACAAGAAAAGGAAAACCATAGGAGCAAAGCAAGAAATCTACACAGACCTTGTCCTTGTCTTTGAACTAATCATACAATTTGGTGTTGTAGAGTCCAGATTCTATTACACCTCCATTGTAGTCATGGAGAGGGAAGGAGGATCCGATGGTTCCTATTACTATTCCATTCACCATTTCTGAAATATTTTGTATTAATTTTATTGTAAAATGAACTATTCTTTCTAAAGTTCAAACATTTTAAACTAGAAGAAATAGAAAGAGTCGGAGTCTTGGAAGAGGTAGTTAAAGGATTGAACGAATGCGCATACGATGGGCCCAAACTAATCGGAGACGGTGACAGAAAGAACTGATTTGTATTAGATTCTAATACCGTGGGTTTCGTTAACTAATTCTATTGTGGTATCCACTTGATTTGTATCGGATTTGATCTGCCCAATCTGCCTTACTTTCAAGCAATAGTGAAGGAATCCCTTCGGATGCATCCTCCCAGTACCCTAGAAAGCAATGGCGAATCTCTGCTCGGCTACTGACTTTGCCTCAGTTGAAATTTGTTGAAAACTAATTTTTTTACCAAGATGAAATGATGATGACAACACCACTACCACCTTCTCTATCATTGGTGATGGTGCTGTCTTTCCCAATATCAAACTCAAATATATAGAGAACTTCATCATCTCT
This sequence comes from Nelumbo lutea, assembly GCF_056320005.1. Lineage (NCBI taxonomy): Eukaryota > Viridiplantae > Streptophyta > Magnoliopsida > Proteales > Nelumbonaceae > Nelumbo > Nelumbo lutea. The sequence goes on along the minus strand of NC_142685.1, from coordinate 64,613,023 downwards.
CCCTACCCAGAGCTCTTTTTAAAAATTGGGATAAAAAAGCTTTTCTAAGAAGATGTCGAGAAAGGGTATTTTAGGAATTTTTAAAAACTATATCAGTCACATGACATCACATGTGAATGGAGTAGATGGAAAGTTAACCATAAGGGAGGTTTTAGATAAATGTAAAAAAACTCAAGGGTACTTTAAGACAATATGTAAACAGTAAGGGTAGAATTAGTCAATTTCCTAAACCATTGGGGTACCTTAAGAAATTGACCATACTTGGGTTTATGTATCCGTATAATGACCACATTTCTTGATTTTTAAAAATCAAGAAAAGCTCTCAAATTTAAATCACTAACTTGAGCTGTCAAGCAGTCATGCCTATTTTCATATTTGGGATACTAAACCCTTATTATATAGATTTGGACATTGACAACCAAATTTATTAAAGTTGAATCTAATATGGTTGTATATGGGTTCTATAATTTTTCTAGGTTTTCAAAAATTGAGAAAAATTATCAACTCCAAATCACAAGATGCAAGGATCAAGTTACCATACCTCTCTTTCTGCTTGGGTTAATAAATCTTATAATGTATATTTGGACATTGATAGTCAAATTGATTATGGTTGACTCTAATTTGTCCACCTATGGGTTTGGTAAAGTTTTTTGGTTTTAAAGAACTAAGAAATGTTTTCCTCCCTAATTCACAAGATATAAGGGTTAAGTGGTCATTTCTCTCTTTTACTTAAGTTACTAAGCCTTATGATGTATATTTGGACACTGATGGTTAAATTGATTAAATTTCATTCTAATTTGACCACATATGGGTTCAATAGCTTTTCTTGGTTTTTAAAAACTAAGAAAAATTATTAACCATAAATCACAAGATGTAGGAGTCAAATAAACATTTCACCCTTTGTATTAGGGTTACTAATTCTTATGATGTTTATTTAGACACCAAGGCCTAAATTGGTTAAGGTTGAATATAATTTGGCCACCTATGGGTTCAGTAATTTTTCTTGGTTCTGAAAAATCGAGAAAAGTTTTTCTCCCTCATTCACAATATGTAGGGGCCAAGTGACCATTGTATTCTTCATACTTGGGTTACTAACCACTATAATATATATTTGGACACTGATGCCCAAATTTATGATAAAAATTTAGTCTAATTTGGCCTCATATGGACTCAGTAATTTTTCTTGATTTTATAGAAAGTGAAGTGTTCTCAATCTAAGTTTCAATATGTAGGTGTCAGGTGACCATTTCTCTCTTTTTACTTGAATTACTAACCTAAACTATGCATATTTGTACATTGATGGTCAATTTGATTAAATTTTAGACTAATTTGGCCACATATGGGTTCATAATAACTTTTTGTGATTTTCAAAAAATGAGAAAAGCAATGTTTAAAGAATTGGATTGGACATCGACCAAGTAAAAGCATAGGTTCATGGGTCAGAGGTCCGATTGGGGTCAAACTGTGCTGATGTAATAAATAAATAATATATATAATAAATAAAATTCAAAAAAATTACTAAATATGAAGGAAAGTTAATCCAAAATAAAAATAACACTTCAAAATTTCAAAGTTTAATACAATATGTACCACAATGAAAACAAATAGTCAAATACATCAACAATCCAACAAAGTTCAAGACTCAATCATAATTATAACCACCATCATCACTAGTATAATCCCAAATGATTCCAAATCAACTCTTTCAAGCAACTCTATCACACCCCTATCACATCATTATCTTCCTAATAAATTCAAATCCCAATTCCTATTCCGTATATATGTTAATAACTTAATATCTATAAAGTATAATAATGTAAGAAACTAACCTCATTGAGAAGATTGATGTTTTGAGTCTCTTAGTTCAACTATTGGAATTGCTTCTTTTTGATAAATCACATTCTCCAAATGTTTAAAATCAAGCTTTGATGTTTATTCTTCTTCAACTATCCAAAAATCATAATCCACTGGATCATAAGTCCTTTTCTCATAAGAGAGCCTAAGAAGATATGATTTACATTTGGCAATAAGAGACAAATTATATCCCATGTTAAATTAAATAGAAGAGAAAAGTATTCAAATAAAATTCATACTTATTTCTCAAGCGCAAGTCGTAATGAACATATACAAGATCATTAAGTCTTTGATGCTCCAATCTATTCCTTTTCTTTGCATGAACATGCTCAAAAACATTTCAATTCCTTTCATATCCCAAAGACGAAGAAATTTGACAGCTAATTTTTGCAAATTTGGAGCACTATGCCCAAATGTTCTCTGGCATTCATCTTCAAGTCAAAAAAGCAATCAATAAACACAAGAAACTCTATCAAGTATTAACTAAACAAATCACAAGTTCAAGTAAATAAATACTAAATAATGCAAATTATAAAATGATTTACTGGGTTGTATACACTTGGACATATTAAGAACAATATTTCTACCAAAACTCTCCAAACGTTCTCGATATAATGCAACCTTTGCCTTTGTAGTTTTAACAAGCTTAGAATTCATGTAAGTTTACTTGTCATTAAAGCTTGCAAGTCATGTTTATGATTATAAATATTTTCAATGTGATGAATGCTGTAGCAAAGCAAGTTGTTGTTGGGTGCACAATGTTCTTTCATCTAGGTCTTATACTCAACCAAGACAACAAAAGAAAACACATAATTGCATACAAATATTGTTGCCTTAGAAGCTCGTTGTACAAGGTCAGCCACATGGTCCACTTTACCAATAACTTTCAAAACCAAATTTAAACAATAAGCTACACAAGGGACCAATAGATGTTGCTATATTTTTCATTCAACAACCCCCTACTACCACATAATTAGCTGCATTGTTACTTACCATATGTACCACATTTTTTGGTCCAACCCATTCAACTATCTCCTTAAACAAATTAAACAATGTCTTTACATCTTTCACAACATCAGAATCATTAACTGATTTCATAAATCATATCCCTTTAGGAGAATGTACCAAGAAGTTAATTTAAGTTCTCTGCCTAATATCAGTCCAACCATCAACCATTATAATGCATCTTGTGTCCTCCCTTCTAGCCCTATAAGCATCAACAAGCAACTGACATTCTTTCTTACAATTTTTCAATAAATTGGCCTACATATGATCATAAGATGGAAGCATATACATAGGACTAATTGCTAAGATAACATCTATTGTGAATTGAACATAAATTGAATTCAAGGCATTAAATGGGATATAACAATAAAAAAACCACCTAGAAGCCATATTAGCTTGATGACTAGCCTCTTTATTGGCTAAAACACTTTTTAGAGAAGGTTGTTGACATCATGGCGTTATTCTAGGTGTAAAATAATTTTCAATTCCACAACTAGCCTTTTGTTTTCCTTTAGCATCTAAGTGTATTGGATGAACTTTTGTTGAATTTATTTCTTGCACATCCACATCCATCTCTTTCTCATTCACATCTACATTACATCCAAGGTTCAAAATTTTGATACAATATGCCCCGTAATATATCAGGCACTTTATGATACACCTATTTACAAGTGTTTTAGGAACCAACCTTTGTTAATGCAAAACATAGTTAAAAATAGGCCCGAAAATGAAACTAAAAAAACTAAAAAAATATAAAAGCGTGCTATTTTAAGTATCGATACGCCCCTACTAATACACAGTGGTGTATTAATACTTTGACCATTGATTACATCCATAAGGGTTCATTTGTTCAAAAGCTTCCTTAGACTCTTTCTTTATATTAGTAATTTCTTTAAGATATTCTTGCATTTGGAAGTGGACATCATAAGGAATTTTTTACAAGAAGCTATCTCTCCTTTGATTCCAGCAAGATGTTTCTTCATTCTATTAATTCCCACTCCTTTGTAATTTAATCCACAATACAAACATTGATAACTTTTAGAACCGTTGGTAGCACAGACTTTGGTAAAATGATTCCATATAGGGTCAACCTTTCCATGAGTGGATGATGTAGAACTCATGGGTTGTTGTTCTGGATCTTAGAACTAGAAGTATGTTCCATTTTCGTATAATTTTAAATTTTTAATTTAAAAAAGTTAACAAAATTTTATTTTATTTAAAAATCTAACTAAAATTACCAACAGAAAGGCATTTCAATAATATCAATTCAAAGATTATAATGCATACATGATAAGCTAAAATTGATTTCAATTTTCAACTATTTCAATATCAATATCACCTAAATTCAAAATATGAAATCAATTTATTCAAGTTTAAATTTCTATTTCAAGCTTTCAAGAGGGCTTAGGTGAACCTACAAAACTGAACAACTAGGTGGACTGTCTTGTATCTTGGCCAAATTTGGTGGACTGAAAGCCTAAAGCAAAGATCAAATTGGAACTTCAATTTGAGAAAACATGTAAACAAAAGTTACAAAACTATGGGTGATTAATTAATTTCAACTTCAATAGTTAAAAAATTAAATATTAAAAACTTAAAATAAAATAAACTACAAAGAATTAATGTATATGTTGCACAATATAGAGATTAGAATTAAAGAATTTAGTGATTTAGTTGAATCACATTTTTAAGGGTTTGGGCAGTGGGAGGAGGAGGAAGAGGAGGAGAAGGAAAGAGCGAAGAAGACCAAAAGAAGGTGAGAGCTTGTTGTGCAGTAAATGGAGAACTACCACAACTACCAAAGAGAAGAAGGAGGAGGGGAGAACATTGGTTAGCAGAGTTGGAGGGTTAGAGTGAACAGAGTCCACCAACGGGAAGAAGAAAGATGAGGGGAGAGAATACTTAGCGTCAGTAGTACTGGTGGTGGGCAGTGAATCAACGAAGATGGAGGCTTTGTTGGTAGGCTAGTGGCTAAACTTAGGTTTGAACAAAAAGAGGAAGAATAATAGAAGATTGAGGGTTTTCAGTTTTGGGTCGGTATTGGGGTTTTCATTTGGACCTTTAATCAGATGCAAATTCTAACATCTAAATCTGGGATAATTGAATTTAAAGTCTAATAAGGTATCAAACTTTTGGAGTCCAATGACAGCCCTAGCAGATAAGGCCAAGCTAAGCAACCCCTAATCTCAACCCAAAAGTTGAGGTGTGGGTTGGACTAGGCCAAGCAACCTTAAAAATTGTTAAGACATGTCAGAGTTTGGCCCATGATCTTTTATTGTTTTTTTTCTTTTTGTTCATTGAGCTACACAATGAGGGTAGTCCATCCCCCATAGCTAGGGGTGGATACGAGCCAAGCTGAGCCGAATATTTGACTATTCGAGCTCAGCTCGACAATAAAACATCAGGCTCGGATTCAGCCTCGAGCTAGATTCGAACTAGAAATATCAGTTCGAATTCAGCTAAAAAAACATTTATATTCGAGCTCGGTTCGACTCAAGCGCAAAATGAATCGAACTTACTCGAGCTTGAATTCAAACTCGAATCCAAGCCTATCCGAGCTCGAATTTGAGCTCAAATCCAAGCTCAGTGTTTACAACCTCTAAATAATTCACGGTCACACAAGTTTTCAAGTCAAATCACAAGTGGCAACTATTTCCACCGAATATTACCAGCTAAGCCATCTAGCAAATTTTGTGCCACACATTTATCACAGAATTATTATTTAAAGAGTACATTTTCGAGGGAAAAATAATGTATCCCTCCATGTCCCTTGCACGTGGAGGAAACTTAACTAGTCAACACAAAAGACTAGAGAAAGTTAAAATGACAACATCAAAGATGAAACACTTCATTCAAACCAAAAGACCAGAATTTTGAAAATGACATTCAACCATTTTCCAAAATTTACTTAAATTCAATAAAGAAATGAAACAGAAGAATGCTCATTAAATTGACATATAAGTTTCTTTTTTGATAAATATACTTAACATTTAAGTTTTGAGTTCAATTCTTTTAAGGATATTTTGACTTTCTAAAAAGTTTCAAACACACAAAATTAAATATATTTTATCAGAGAAATATTTCAGAGAAAAAACAACTTGTCTGATTATGTAATATACAAAAAGAATCCAAATTCAGCATAAGAAATTAGAAGAATATTCAATCCATAATAAAATGCACATCACATGCATGTTTGATTACAACATGAAGATTCCGAGATCAACAGTATAGAAACGAAGGGCAAGCATATTAAGTTACCAAGTTTGAAAACCAAGCATTCATGCAAATTCAAAATTGAACTTATCTCCATTCATGTTTGGAATATGCAGCATGAATTTCATATATGCATTTAGATATGATGTCCCTTTTAAGAATGTCAAACATGCATTTATATGGTGAAAAACTTAAAAAATTTTAACTAGTTATTATATATTAACTCATGAATTTCAGGATAAATAAACTTATAAACATATAAATAAACTTAACTCATGGGAACTGAAATCCCATTCGGCCCAACCAAATGGTTAGAATTAGAATGGGCAATTCTTTTGGGAGGTACTACTTTAATCCCCCCCCCCTTTTCCTTCAAATCAAATCCACCCTTAATTCTTATAGAAATTTTGGAGGTACTACTTTAATCCAACCCAACTCTATTCATTCACAACTATGAAAAATTCTTTGGGGAAACTGATTATGATTGTTTTCCATAAACATTTTACATTGAAACAAAAATAGAAAAATATCAAAATTTCTGATCAGTGATCAAAACCATTCATTTTCTTCACTTCAGTTTATGAGAGAACAAAATAACCCTAACCAAGAGCAAAATAAAAGAAAAAGTAGCCATGCATGTTACAATTTAATTTGGGAAACAACTTTCTAATTAAAAAATGACTTGTAGAAAATCATAATGAATGTTATTATTCTTCAACTAAAAATTACAGATTTCAAATACCTTTTTTAATGGCGTGGATGCAACTTGCAAGATGAACTAAAATCATAAAGTCCCTATAGAATCCATGAGAAAATCCGAAATAAGAAGAAGAAGAAGAAGAAGAAGAAGAAGAAGAAGAAGAAGAAGAAGAAGAAGACTTGGAGTCGCAAAGTCGCAGACAGTAGGTAATCAATCCTCTTCGGCGGTGGCATCTTCACTTGTTGCACACTCGCACAATCTCACTCATACTTGCTCTCTACTCGTCTTCACAGTTGCAAACTTGCAGTTTCATGTTCGACAGTTTCGTCTCAAACCAGTTTGAGTTCAGCAGTTCAAGTCTTCAAGATTCAATCGAGGGTTTTTTCTTTCCCTCCCATCCCAGGCATTAGATAAAGTAAGAACATATAAAATACAATAGTGACCAAATAGTGTGTATACCAATAAATTTAAATATACATTATATAATTATATATGAATATTATATATAAATATAAAATTTATATATATATATAGGGTTCGAATAGGCTCGCAAGCTTAACGAACCGAATTGCATAATATTAGAGCTCGGCTCGATTAGTAAATGAGCTCAGTATTCCAACTCGAATTTAGTTCGAAGCTCGGTCTGGACCAAGCCGAATCAAGCTTTTCACAAGCCGAGCTCGAATAGCTCATGAAAAGCTCGGTTCGCATCCACCCCTACCCATAACTCTTTTAGATTCAATATTATTTAAAAATAGTTAAAACCCAAAAAGATAAAGCATGCATGGATTGTACCCAATTTGGCTTAGTCCAATTAAGAATGTCATAGTGCTTTTAGAACCTTGAATTCGGGCTTAGATTAATTTAATTATGACTAAAAAATTAACTATAGATTATTTTGATTATGACTATAGCCTAATTGTATATATTTACTAATATTTAAGTATTTTAAATATTTAAGTGATATTTACAAAAAATATAACATTGGATCATTAATAAAGTAAAAAAGATGAAATAGAACACTAACAGATACTATGGGAAACATAATTATTTTATTAAGTAATTAGCAATAATTTATCATTTTTATTAAAAACATTAATATAATTAATAAATCCTGTGTATCTCACGGGTCTCCGCTAAAAAATTAGAACACCTGTCACAAACGGTTACTTAGGTAGTGTTTGAGAATACTTACAAGAAGTACTTCTTTTAAGACATGGGATCACTAAGTGGTTTTTAAGTACTTAAGGATGTTTGGTAAAAAAGTGGGGAAGAAATATTTTTTTTTAAAGTACTTCTTTGAAAAAGTGACTTCAAGTTGGCTTTTTTTTTAAATACTTCTTGAAGAAGTACTTCTCAAAAAATAGGACAAACCAGCCCCTGACAAATTTCTATAATGACTAAAATACCCCCATGAGGGTTATACATCCTCCTCCTCCATTCATTCGAACCTCAAACCCTAGCAACGGCACCACCAATTGCAAGTCCACTGGCGATGATCGGCGGTGAGGAACAGTGGCCGACGGACTTGTCGTTTGGCCTCTTTCTTCTATGTTTTGAAGTTTGTTTCTCATATAATCGTTTTTTTTTTCTAACATGAACTTTATTCTTTGTAGGTCTACTATTCGAACGACGACTGGCAACAAGAGGTTAGTTCTCTATAGAGATCGATCTCTGTATTTTTTTTCTTGGTTTTTTTTTCATTCATTCTGATATGTGATGAGTGATGACAAAGTTGGTTGCGTGAAGTCTGAAATCCAAAACAGAGCTCAATCTCAAATCTCTGAAACAGAGATCGATCTTAGATCTCTAAAATAGAGATCAATCTCATATCTCTAAAGCATATATCTGAAACAGAGATCGATCTCAAATCTCTGAAACAGAAATCCAATTAGTTGTTTATTATGGATTGATATGTTTTTGATATTCGTGATATGGATTGATTGGTATGCCTACAATGGTTGTTTATTATAAATGTTCTTAACTTCTTATTATCTAAACCCCAGTGATTATGAGAATATAGCTCCTATGAATTTTTATGACTATTTATACTATTAATTTGAGTAAAAAATAATTGTGAAGGAGAAAAAAAGTCTTCCATTGCCTTCAAAATTTCCAAAACAAACATTTCCTTATGTGGATAAAACTTATATGAGTAAACTACAACAAATAATAAAAGATTCATGAATAAGTAAGCCTAAAATAACTGATCACCTAATATTTTAGGGTCTCTGTGAAATTCTTCAAGTTCATTTTTGAGTTCTCCTTCACTCAGAATGAGCCTTTCTGCAGCCTAACAAAGTAATAGATATTATATACATATTCATATAATAACAATCAAACAAGAGTGACTAACATAAACATGATGTGGAAGCAAAAAACATTTTCAAGATATAAAGAACAACAGGTTCAGTAGTAAAAAGGAAACATTTAAAAGAAGAGGAGAAAAGTGGGAACTAAGAAAATTGCCTCATGAGATTTTTGCAAGGTGGCATTTGAAGATCATTTTATTACCAACTATGATACATTTGAATATTAACAGATGAGATGCTTTGGTGGCAACATAAGTATTGGAAATTGTCACCTTATTTATGTATCCCCTATAAGGTCAGTTGTGAGAGAACCCACATATTTGTTGCTTGTGATTTCACCCAAGACAGCTCTTAGATTTAAAATCTGCTCTACTAATGCATCCAAAAAAAATTCAGATGTTATTATTAGGTGGATGCATCAGTTACCCTTGGCCCCAAACTCCATGCTATATTATTATTAGGGAGGTCAAATCTTTTGGCATTTAGAGTGAACATCTACCTTAGATATCCAAGACTAACTACATCTCTAGTTGATGTTCTTATCAAGGATACAATCGGGAGGAGAAAGCTATATCATGGATCAGCTATTCCGAGTCTTGTACTTCTCTGATTTGATATATTGTTAATCAATTTGCCTCTTTGATGGGGTTATGATAGTGCCTTCATCTCTACTACTTCAATAAATCTTTTATGTTATTGATACAAACAAAATGATATATGTCTAATGTCTACCTAAGATGTAGTAAATCCCAGAAGAAAGCTCTTTTTCCTATAAAAGATTGGAAGAAAAATCATGTAATGAGAATCTAGGGAGAAATCCGAAAATACCCTAAAATTGTTTTACGGGGCTCACAAGCTCAGTTGCCTCCTAGGGAAAGGTCTAGTATAACATGGAGATGAGATAGAATCCTAATATAATTTTTATGATTTTGTTTTCATTATATTATGCTTGCATGTTTGAATTTCTCCCAACATTTCAGTTGGAATTTCTCTCAGTATTTATATTTTATATTCAATAAATAGACATTTGACCGAAAGAATGCAATCATGGTTTATAAGATATTTTCTTAATTTGTGTTTCCAATAAATATGGACTGGTCTGAATTGAGGAATGAGCAAAATAATGGAATAACCAATCAAAATGACCCTTCTAGGGCAGATCATATAGAATAAACATTTAAAGATATCAAAGCAAATGAGTTGTGTTTGCGACCATTTGTCTTGATTTCAATAAGTTTCGTTATGCTGAACAATATGAAGTATGCATTGTGTTTCTTTTAACAATGCCGATTATGTAGCCTCACTATGAAATTATGAATTCGATTAGGAAAATGTTGTCTTCCCTACAAATCAAATATATGTGGCTCTCTTTCAATGATCATGGATTTTAGGACAGAATAAGAATGAAACGGTCTTCCCTAAGTATTTAAGTCAAATCAAATCCTCACTTTTCACACCCACTAAAAGTAGAAGTAGTAAAGACAATCCTCGTTAGCTCATCCATAACTTTGATGGTATGTTATAGTTCATGGGACATGTTTGGGCCGAACTTTGCCCCTTTATTATTACAAAATATCAGGCTCAAGCTTGAATTCAAAACTTGATTTGAATAAGAATAAACAAATTCACATACTTGTCAGTACTAACATAATTCATATACTTGGATTCAGGTATATTATTCTTTTGTCCATTTTTTCTACTATTTTATTGTCAATACTAACATAATTAGTATTGCATAATTAGTAGGTTATGGCTAGTAGTCAAGGGAGAAATGGGGGGAGTTCTCGGGCTACATGGACTCCTAAACTGCATAAAATTTGGGTGGATGTATGCTTGTAGCAAGTCATTGCTGGCCACCAAAATAATACTACATTAGATAGACAAGGATGGGCAAATGTGATTTAGGATTTCAACAAGATAACGAGGAAAAACTACACCCAAAAACAAATGAAGAATCATTAGGATATAGTAAAGAATGAGTGGAAGATAATCCATAAACTATCAACTTTTACCGATCGGGTTGGGATCCAGTGAATGAAACATTCATTGCTGGAGATGACTTTTAGAATGACTATCTAAAGGTATGGTGTAACTTAGCATTTTTAACATAATAAACATGTAGCTTAATCATTTTGTTATGTAGAACCTTACATAGTTCTATACTTATGTGATAGACATACCCTGATGTGGCTTAATTTAGATACAAGGGTCTTCCCCATGCGACTGATTTGGACATTATATTTGGTGGCACAGTTGCCCACGACTACAATAATTGGGTACCAAATGAGGGTACACTACTAGAGCTGGTGCCGTTAACTCAACCGACTCTAGATGATGACCAAATGGATGAGGAATTACAACATGAACCAAAGACACTTAGGTCTGCATCTGAAATAATGCTGGATGTTGGAAGGGTCCCAACAAGCACTCACTCATATAGAGTTGTCAATAGAGAAATAGGGGAGAGTAGTAGCTCTACCAAGAAAAAGAAGATGTCAGGTGCTATGTGGAATGGCAAGAATTTGGACAGAGTTGCCTCTACATTTAAGCTATCAATTGCCCATAAAGTTGGTTAGGACAAGAGGCTAAGTTTTGTGGAACGATGCTTTAACCTCCTAAAAGAGATCCCTGAGATTGAGGAGGGGAGTCCTTTATTCATGTTGCTAGTCTCCAGTTCATAAAGGGTGAATTCCGTGACTTGTTTATTGCGATCGGGTCTCCTGCCTTACGATCGAGGATGATTCAAGAGTTGTATGAGTGCCCCAATAGTGTGTGAAACTTATTTGCATCAATTTGTGCTTTACTTTTGTTTGTCACATAGACTAGAGAACTCAAGTACTCTTCATTTTGACAAGTATTTCATAGGATTATTATCGTTGGACTTGATTTATATTTTAATGTTAATTAAATGTGTGTTTTTTATATTTTCTGCATTTATGTCTTCATTCATTGATTATTAATTTTGTTTTTCTTTACTAAATTGCATGATAGTGTAAGAGATGGCTATTGATAAGGTAATTGAAACAGAGACTGAGGTAATAACAGATACATAGTCGGATTCTGATAGTAGTTTCTCTTACAATGGGGTGATGGATACCGATGATGAGCATGAGTGCATTGTGAATGTTCCAACATTCCGGCGAGACAATTAGTCACTTTTTGAATGATATGCTGGTGGCGATAAGCTCTCATTATCAATAATATGCCTTCCCAACTTCGGCATTATCCCTTCACACGTCTGCCAGAATCCAAAATACTGGCCATATTTCAAGGTAGCATTCTTACACTCTGAGCCCATTTTAAAACTACATCATAAATAATGGTTATTTTTTTTTTGGTAGAATTGCATAGGGGATATCGATGGGACACACATATCAGCATGGGTCTCTACTGATAAGCAAACACCGTACTGGCATAGGAAAGGGCCTTGCACACAAAATGTAATGGCCGCATGTGATTTCAACATGTGATTTACATTTGTTCTTGCTAGATGGGAGGGAACCGCACATGACTACCGCATATTTGATGAAGCCATACGTAATCCAAAATATAATTTCCCGCATCCAACACAAGGTATGGCTGCATACATTGCAATTTGTTGTGTATTATATGAAGTGTAAAAATATATTCATATTCTCTTTATTATTCTTAAGTAAGTATTATGTTGTTGATTCTGTATACCCCAACACTGTTGGCTACATGGAATCGTACCGTAATACATGGTACCACTTACCTAATTTTCGAAGGGGAGGAAAGCCTACAACAAAGGAAGAGTATTTCAATAATGCCCATGCCTCCTTGAGAATTGTCATCAAGCAAAGTTTTGGTGTGTTAAAGGATCAATTCCCTATCTTGAAGTGTATGCCATGCTATTTATTAAAGACACAATGGTTGATAATTGTGGCTTACATGGCAATACACAACTTTATTCGGGACAATCAGGACAGAGACACACTATTTAATGAGTTTGAGAATGATGAAGAGATCAAAATTCAACATCCGTCTGAAACAAATGGTGAAGATTTCGATGAGGTTGCTATTGGTGGTGTGGATCAACAATAAGAAATGTTGTTGCTTAGGCAACAAATTGCAGATGCAATATATGATGACAAGACTCGGCCACCATTGAGGAGGCGTAGGTCAACAAAACCAATGTTGGTGGTCTTGGTTTTTGTTTTTCTTTGGATTTGATAAACATTATGCATCGAATGCGAATATTTTTGACTTTATTGTATGTTGGAACTTTGTGTTTTAGATACTTTATGTTAATCTAGTAGATAGTATATATTTTCTCATTACAAGTTATTAATGGCTGGTAAGAAATACTACGTAGTGTTCATTGGTCGTCATCCAGGTATATACAATACCTGGGCCAAATGCAATTTACAGGTCCATCAATACAGTGGTGCAGTATTTTGCTCATATAAAACATACAAAGAAGCAGATTGTCAATTCCATCGTTTAATAGCTTTACATGATTCTTCAATTGCTAGGCTATCTAGTCGGAATGATGCATCCAAATTAACCTATGTGTATTGGGCATCCACGTGTATTACATTAGGCATGTTGTACATGTCCGAATGATATGCAATTTTACAAATGTTCGCACTTTTATGTTACTTTAGGGCACATTAAACAAATATGGGCAGGGAATTTGTTTGTGAAAATTGATCTTTAATTACATATTCTATAAGTATTTTGTGAAAACTACGCCTTAAAAATAGTTTCTAGAAGTTTTATGTGAAAATTGTGTCTTGAAAGTGCTTTCTGGAAGTATTTTGTGAAAATAATGCCTCAAAAGTACTTTCTGGAAGTATTTTGTGTAAACTGCACCTTAAAGGTACTTTCTAGAAGTATTTTGTGTAAAACGTGCCTTAAAAGTACTTTCTGAAAGTATTGTATAAACCACACCTTAAAAATACTTTATGGAAGTATTTTGTGTAAACTGCACTTTAAAAGCACTTTCTAGAAGTATTTTATGAAAATGGCACCTTAAAAGTACTTTCTATAAGTATTTTGTGTAAACTACACATTGAAAGTGCTTTCTGGAAGTAATTTGTGAAATCTGCATAGTAAAAGCACTTTTTGATAGTATTTTGTTATTTATCAATATTATTCATTATTTGTTGTTGTTATTATTATTATTATTATTATTATTAATTAGATTCACGTGGATTCTTAGTTGAAATGTATAATATAACACGTGAAAAGCATTGTATATATGCATGAGTGAAGTAAATGTTAAAATTGTCATTTGTATAAATACAAATACTTGTGGGGAAAGTAGCTTTCCAAACATTCCCACCCCAATAAATACTTAAAAACATAATAAGTGATTTAAAAAATGAATTACCAAACAACTTTGTTAGAATAAGTACTTCTAAAAAATATTTATTTATTATGAAATACTTGTTCTTTTAAATTTTAACAAATACTTAGTCATAAAATGAGCCTTTAAGGCTTAAGGCGGCAGTCAGCAGATGTGAGCTCGGTCTAAATTGCTGCTACGCGGTTACGTGGAATCGGAAGGCAAAAACTGCCGCCTTTTCATCCAATACCTGATCCCCACCCTCCACCCAGTTCATATCTACGCTCATTCCTGGAAGGACTTCCGAAGGACGTGAGTGCTTCTCCTTCTCTCGTGATTTGTGAATACGCATGGGTTGGGTGTTCATAAGGAAACTTATTAAGTCCATCGTTGGAGAGCGCGTTTGGCCGTTTGAGAGGGCTTCTGCGTTAGAGGTAAATTCTAATTGAATTTTATTTTATTTTACTTAATTTTCACTCAAATCAAATAAAATAAGGTACTAAGGTGGGACTTGAAACGAAAATGAATCAGAATTTCCATTCAAATCATTTGCACTACCATAATCATTTGCGCTGCAACAGTGTGAAACACGCAGAAACTGCATACAAATATGAAATGACGCCGTTTCTTTGAAGTCCATTTCCTGATTCAGACTTCATACGTAACGTAAATTTTCATTTTCTAGGTCTCACCCCTTTTCTCTTCTTCTTCAATCTTCTCTCGCCAAATCTTTGTTTCACCTTTCATGGCGAATTATAACATATACACACATGAAAGCTATGCACCTTCTGCTTCTCCAATGTGCTACGCTCAGCAATACTCTTCTTCCCACCAGTCATACGGACAGTCTTCCTCGTATGGGTACTCTTCGGCTCTTGCTCCAAGCTATGCTCCGTATTTTCCACCGGGGACGCACCCGGACATTATTAGAAGTTTTCAGATGATCGATAGGGACCGAAGTGGGTTTGTTGACGAGAATGAGTTGCAGGAGGTGCTTTCTTGGGGTTATCAGAAGTTCAGTCTCCGGACAATTCGGTTGCTTATGTTTCTTTTCAAGAATCCTACCGAGCCTTCGAGGATAGGTGAGAGTGAGAGTTCTCCCTTTTTTCTTAGTTTTATTGAAAATTTATATGGGTTTGAAGTTCTCTGACGTTCATATACTCTCCTGTTACAGGGCCTGTTGAGTTTGCTGCCCTATGGAATTGTCTTGGGCAATGGCGAGTAAGTAGTTTTTCTTGGTTTCTCCTTACTCTTCTAGATTAATGGTTAAATCTTAAGTGGAATAAAAATACCTAGTAAGTTGAATGCTTGATGGCCCCATTTGGAAGACATTTATAGCTTCCAGAATTAAAAATTTCAGAGAAACAAACTTTACTAAATAATAGCACATTTTTGAAAATATAAATATCTTTGAATCCCTACCATTTTTGTGTTTTTGGAGATCCAGTTCACCCTGAGTCTGAGGATTGCAGCCGTTGATTTCATGAAACAAGTAGCATTGGCATTTAGTGCTAGGGATAGGCTTTCCAGAGCCACCTGAAACATTTGAGAATCTTTTTAGTAGTAGGGGAATTTACTGCCTTAAAGGCAGTACCTTAAGTGGTGCTCCTTGCCTTTGATTGTTATCATATTTTCTTTGTCATCATGTGGATAGATTTTTTCCAATAAATATCTCTTTATGCTTAAGATTCCTTAGAGTGCACCATCTCCAAATTCAAGAATACTCCTATCTCCCCCTTTGATTCATTGTTACTTGTTAGGATTTCTCAGTATTTTGGGTTTCTTAGAGGTTTATGAGACCATGAGATTTCTGATATATTTGTGAATATCTTTAAAAATGTTTTTCTTGACCCAATTGGAATTGGTTGTGGCATTTGGTCTGCTGACAGTAAAGGAGCAGTTTCATACTTTCATTCTTATCTTGATTTCAGACTGTTAACAAGGATGCTTTAATCCTTAGGATAATTTCTGGTAAAACTTTATCTTGCTGTGTCCTCCACAAAAAAATTAGGACTGCAAATTTACTGATTTTCTAATCGAATTGGGTATCCAGATTTTTTAATGAATCAAAATCGAATTTATGTTTTTACATACCCACATCTGATCCATTTGCAGCCCTAATTGATAAACCTATTTTTGTTTGGAATATTGGTGCTCAGAGTGAATATCTTTGATCAAAGTACTCCCAAGATCAGCTAAATCATCTACTATGGCCTTGCTAGGGTATGGGAGGAATGAGCTGTACTTGGGGTTTGTTGTTTTTTGGTTTCAGTTTTGGTTGGGTTTTTGTTATCTATAACATTATTTATCTTTTATCTTGCTTGCCTCTTTTGAGGCTTTGTTGTTAGTGCTGTCAATTGATCAGGTGTGGTCTGGTGTGGGATCTGGTTCTGCACCAGTCCCTATAGGGTCTGTAATTCGGACTATTGGGTCTGACCCAATAAAACCTGATTATAATAATTGGTAGCCATATTTTGGACCTATAATTTGACAATTAACCTACTTATTTGTTAAATGGACACATTTGGAGTTTTGGACATCATAATATGATAATATTACAGGTATTTCATGAGGACAAAGTATTTTTTTATGGTGAAAAAGAAAATAGGTATTAGATTGGGAGTATCTTAACATGCCAATGTACATATACATAACCATATACACAATTATACATATAGTCAGTTTGGGTTTTAGTTGGTTTGGAACAACCAAAATGGTCCTGAGCCAATAATAATAATGACATCTAATGCAGACCCAGATCCTATATAATTGGGTCAGTTCTGTTCAGGACTGTCAGGTCTGCACCCTATATAATTCGGTTGCTTGTACCTTCTCTCTTTTAATAATAAAACATTTTTATTATGATCCTGAATATAAAGAGAAGATAAAAGAAAAAAGTGAGACATATTCCTTCTTCTATTGGGAAATAAACCCTTTATATTTGAACTATGAATGGGGGGGGGTTTGCTTTGAATGTAAGCCACCCAAGTTAAACGAGTATAGTGGTATAGTCCAAGTTGAGCAACCATACTCCCAATCAGTTTTCTACTATCCTTTCATAAGTAGTCTCTTTATGATTTCTGCTAGTTCTGTCTAGTTATATACATTTTTCTAAGGATTTTGATTGTGATTCCTGTGCTCTTTTTGGTCTGCAGGTCATCTTTGAGAGATTTGATAGGGATCGGAGTGGGAGAATTGACTCAATGGAACTAAGGGATGCCCTGTATAGTCTAGGATATGCTGTCCCACCTTCAGTTCTCCAAGTTCTGATCTCTAAGTACGATTGTGGAAGTGAACAGAATGGACAATTAAACTTTGACAGCTTTACTGAGTAAGTCTGTTTTCTGGAGAACATTATATTCAACCCTTAGGAGTTCATATGTGTCAATATCTCTGATATTATTTTTTGCTGATATGCAGGTGTGGGATGATTGTGAAGGTGAGCTAAAAGTTCATTGATTTAATATTTTTATAACAAAACAATATCTATGGAAAGGATAATAGAAATAAAGAAACATGACACAGGAGACTCGCCACTAAGCCATAAACGATTCACCTTTTTACAATATTACCATTGGCCATTGCCAAAACTTGGTACCTACCAATTTTCAAATCCGGAAGATGGCCAAGACTTGTATTTGTTGAAGTTGCTTTCCTTGATTACCCCTGAGGATTATTAGACCATCCTTCATTATGATTTATAAAATACTCTCAGGTTGTGGCAGTGATTAAAAGGCATGCCTAGGCACATAGGTGAAGCACATTTTAGGGTATGCACCTTGCCTCAGTCCTAGGTGCAGCACTTTCAAAAGGTGCGCACCTGGTGTGCCTAGGCATGCGCCTAGTGCACCTTGTGCTTCAGTCCAGGTGTGAGCTGTTTGAAAATTTATGCATTTTTTTCTGTTTTTTTGTGCTTAGCAGATGGACCAGGGGCTTAAATTCTTCCCCAAGACAAGCTCAATCAAGTCCATATCAGGGTCTTAAATTCTTAATCCCTATAAAAAAGGTTTTATAACTTTAAGTGTCTTTTAAAAATATCTTTTATTAGGATGAATGAATGAGCAACATTAGCAAATATGGGGTTTTCTACCTTGAGGGGTTGGTACAAAGGCGGCTCGTGGAACAAGAATGCATAATGTTTAAACACCACATAGTTATTTATAGTAATACAATTGGGGAAAAGAACTTTTACATGCTTGAATATGTTTTATATGTCATGCTTGATTAATTTTTAAAGTTTCATTTTAAATATCTTTTACATGCTATGTTTATGTATTTTAATTTGAGATAATAGTTTTTTAAACATTTATTTTAAAACTTAAGTTTATATTTTTAATTAATATTGTGTTTAATATTTTTAATATTTTGCAATTTTTTGGCATTTTTTGAAATTTTTAGCATTTTTATGCCTTAAAAAATGCACATGTGATGTGCCTCACCTTGTGCCTTGTGCCTTGGGTGCAAAATGGCCCTTGTGCTTGAAAAACACTTGGGTTGTGGAATCAGGTTTCTCATTGAGCAGGCTTTGAAATCAACCCCAATGATATCTGCCACTAAACCACTAATAGATTCTAGAAGCCATTACAAACTTGGGGAGGGGATTTAGGACATGGCTACTGAGAATCAGTCTAGAGTACTGCTAAATCAGGCCCTCCTCAAACTCATTTTGGATAAGGTCTGAGGGATGAAGCTCTCCTTTTTTTTACTGTATTTAGTCTTATCTACTCATCCTATTTCTTATAAGCTTCTACGTTTCATTTATCCCAAATTTCACCAGAATGCCATATGACCAGGAAATTGTATTTGAGGGATTCCTTGTATGACAGCTTTAATCATATATTCCAGTAGAATCCTGTTTGCTTAGATAGGCGTGTGTCTTGATCTTCTTTCCTTTTGTAGTTCTTTATTCTCTATCAGGTTGCTGAATAACAAATACCTTAATTTTCTTTCGGTGACATAACTTTACACTTCTCACTTGTTCTTTCAACTTCAGGGTTTGACTGAAAAGTTCAAGGAGAAAGATCCACACTATACTGGAGCAGCAACACTTACCTATGATACATTCATGGCAATGATCGTTCCATTCCTTGTATCATAGACTGAGTTTTGTTTTGATTCTATTACATTGTATCATATATATTTTTTTGCATGTTACATTGTATCATTCTGTATCATGGAATGTATGTATTTTAATTTTTTTGTTGTTCAGTTTTGAAAGGTATGTGAATAAGACTCTTCAGGGGAGTGGAATGGAGGATGATCATATGCAAATGAAAGAGAACATTTTTCATTTTTCAAGAAACTTAAGTTTTGGAATTGCATAACTGGTCTTTCTGAGATTGCATGCATTGACCAAGGCTGGCTTCCATATTGTGTTTTAGTCGGGCAGTCTAGAGTACTGCTAAAAAGCACCTTAGCCTCAAATTGCATGCATTGACCAAGGCTGGCTTCCATATTGTGTTTTAGTTGTCCAACTTGTCAAAATGAATGAAAGATGCAACCTATATGTTAAGTTTCAAAATCTTTCAATTTTTTTTTTCAAATTTTCTTTTTTTTTTCTGGTAAACCGCATCTTGTCCTGGTTTTAGGCTCAATTTCTTGGTGTGATGGTAAATCATGGGGGGTGAAAAGTATGAGAACGCAGGCTTGAGCGTCAGAGTAGCCACTTTGTGCAGAAAAAAAGAAAAAAAAAAAACATAGGTAAGGTCCATATCTACTCCACCTTCCCAAGAACCTAGATATTTCTGACAAACATTGGGCAATGGCCATTTTTATATATTGTCCCTTTTTAGAGGCTAAGGTGCTTTTTTAGTTGACTTTGCCTGCCAGTGGGATGAGTTTCATGTTAGTTTGTTTCAGAAGCTCACCAAGTTAACCTGATTACATCAACTTTCCTATTATCGTTGACCAAATTAGAACTTCAAATATTAGGATTTTGGGTTCCCTATTCTGCAGTTCTACCTTGTTCAGTAACACAGGTTGTCAAGTATTCAAATATCCACAAGCGTCCAGCATTTCCTGTTGATATGTGGTTGCACGGAGTTTAGCATCCATGACATAACCATGTAATTCTCTTCTATCCACTTAGCATGTGAAACATTTGAACAACACTGCCAGTAATGTATCCCGATATTTCATGTCCTCTTATGTACATTTGAATGGATTTGCTATGCCCTCTCTAAGTAATTTGTTTCATTGAGTTTACTTATAATCATTGTGGGTGATAGGGTTCCCTACAATTCCCAAAGGAGCAACCCCAGATTTCAAAATTCTGCTTCGAATCAGTTCCAAGGGGATCATTGATTCAAATTCAAGTCCATATATGCATTTAGAGGTCTCCTATTATCAGTTCTCTTGACTTATAATCAAGGCTACAGTAATCTCCTAGGGTTCCACCAACCCTTACACAGAAGGAAGAGGAGAAACATAGGCCACTCCTACCAGCAGCCCCCAAATGCCCAAAATCTATTGCAAATATAAAGGGCATCAAAATAAACTTAAAAGTCCTTGATCACCAATCCTAATACAAGTTCTTGACCTCCAATTAAATTGTAGTTCAAGTCTTTCTGGGAGACAGATCTTCAATAAGAAACTCTCCAAAATCCTTCACAAACCAGGTGATTTGATCTAGTAATCACCAGTCTCTTAAATCCCCATATACAGTACTGTTAATCTTAGTATATGGGTCTTATATGCAAAAGGAGGTGAAACCTTCTCTGGTACCAAGATGTCTTGTATGTCGTTCAGATAATCAATAAAAAACAGTAACTTGAGTAGAAGAAATTGCAGAAAATAATAGGGGAGAAGAAGATGAATAGGGAAAGAAAAGAGAAGAAAATAGTTATGGGAGAACTTCTTGGGGTGTGTGCAGCCCCCTGTCCACAGATTACATAGTAACTTAGATGGGACACGGCTTAGCTGGTCCCAAGCCCAGAAAAAGGAGGATAAGGCACTGAACAGAACTGAATGGCCAAACAGGATTCATGTAGCAGACCCATATAGATGGGACACAGATTAGATGGAGATGAAACTTGAAAGTCCCGGACAGGTACTATCTCCCTATTTTTGATGGAGATGAAAGTCCCTGGAGATACTCTGCCTCTGTGAACTTATTCTTACACTGCTGGTCCCATGCCTAGAAAAAGGAGGATAAGGCACTGAACAGAACTGAATGGCGAAACAGGATTCATGTAGCAGACCCCATATAGATGGGACAAGGCTTAGATGGTATGAAAATCCCCAGAGTTTGTGACTGAAAATGATGAGAATAAGGTTATTATCTTATATTATCATAACTTTATAATAAATGGAGTTCGTGACTATGGAAATGATGAGAATAAGTTTATTATCTTAGTATCATAAATTCTACGATAAATGTTACTAGATGGATACTTATGGATGTATCCGACGGGTAAATGACACGTCTGTCAGGTAGAGGAATCAGTAGAAGTGTAGTTCAAGTGTCTCATCCTTCAGAAATCAAAATGGCTCTTTTCCTTTTCCTAATGCCATCTCCTACTTACGAGGCATATCCATTAATCTAGCGCTTGCCCTCCTCTGTGAACTGTTTTGTTCTCTCAATCGTTAATTTTGTTGATCAGATATATCACCTAATTATGAATTTTGTTTAAGAGGGGAACTGATCCTGCTCCCATGACTTCCACAGAAGCCATCTTAAGAACTAATGGTAAGAACAGTTATGCTTGATGCAATTACAAACCTTCCTTTTCAGTTGAATTTTCTTTGTTTATTGAAGTGTCCCATCTCTGGTCTTCCCCTTTGGCTTGTTTCTGATTTGTGTTTCTGTAGGATTCAGCGAGCCCAGATCAAAGCAGCTGTTGTAAGCATGATGAAGGATGATGTGGGCAAGTCCTTGTCACCTTGTCAACAAGCTGCAGGCCGCCCTCTTTACTCCTTATCCATTTCTACGCTCCACATCCATAGGAGATAAGGCTCTCCTGAACATCGAATTCAATAGAAAAGGCTCTTCTTTTAATATTCTAATACAAGTGGACTGGGTTCTTTATCAGATCCTCACTCAAGTCAGGATTTAATCATCCATCACTATCTAGTTATATTGGATATGCGTGAATTTCTGCCACTAGCAACACTGACGCCTTTTTTTTGTGAAAAAGATCCAGCTATGCCGTTGTAACGGTGAAGCCACTTCACCCTCTTTGGCCAAAATGGTGTAGAATCCAACCAGAGAGAGAGCTACTGTAATAGTAATGGAGGTGACATTTTCTTTTCAGGGTTCGTCCCGTTGTGTGGAGACTGAAGCAAGTATTGCATCAATCAAGTAGCTCGATATAATTGGGGGCAGTGAGCACTGTTAGTTTGTACTGCATTCAAAGTGGAATTTTGGAAGAGAAAATCAATTGTTCCTGAATATTAATAATCTGTTTCAAACAGACGCCTCTCAAGTCTCAATATTCAATGGTCTCCATCTAATTGGGTTATTTGATTTGCTGTCTTTTCATATACATTCAATCCCCAGATTGACCAACTTGGTAGCAAACGATTTCTTGTTTTTGGGGCTTAATGCGATTCCAGTATGAGATTGCAGAAATACTTGCTTCAAGCTTTCAAGTGTCTCAATTGCAAGGGTCTCGAGTTTCTTGACAATTATATTCCAATTTTAATCTCTGTTTCAAACTTTCGGTTGAGTTTCCATAATTGATCCAGAAAACAGAGAGCAATACAAATTGGGCTACTACCGATGGATGCAGGATAACCTCCAATTTTAAGCAGGGGCAAGTGTGTTATTTGCTTATAGAACCTAGGGCTGTATTTAGGTTGGATTTGGATTAAATCCAGTTAAATTTGAATCCAAATTGATTATTACAATTTCAAATCTAAATTCGATCTGAAATTCAAAATGAGACTCAAATTTGCACCCAATTAAACTTTAATTCAAGTTGATTCTTAATTGGATCAGATGGGGTTAAATTTTCATCTAATCGTATTATTAAACAGATGCCCAAATCCAAAAAATTCATGTAGGATATGGGATTGAATTTCTGGAGTCCATTGACAGCCCTAATGCCATCTTAGTGCAAATTGACACCATTAGAGAGAGAGAGAGAGAGTCAAAGTGTTTGAGTCTCTCTCAAGTGTCACTATACAGTGCCATCCATGTAAACAAGCGGTCCCCTCTTCCTCAGTTCATCCAATATAGAAGTTGGAGAGTGACTCAAAGGTCACTTTTTAAATGGAATTCCTTTAAGTTGGTGCAAATGAAAGAGCTCTCTTATGCCAACAGATGAAGTAAATGGTTTGTGATAGCAATAGCATCCCCCCACCAAATGACGAACTTTTGTTCTTTACCAAAATGAGAGTAAATCTGACTCCATTAAAGATTAAATTAAGAACTAGTGATATACATGACGTACTAATCACATAGATCATAAGGATTGCATTATCAAATCAAACCCATATGTGTTTGAACTGAAGTTTTTTTTTTTTTTTAATCTTTACTATATAACGCCGATATTTGATTTGGCTTCACGTCCAGGCCATAAAAGTTAAGTCAGAATATTATCATGGTTAAAGCATTTAAAATGGTGCGATGAAAGGAATTTTCAGAATTTAAAAGTTTTGTCATTTTCTGCACTTTAGGCTGCGTTTGGAAATGATGCAAATAAGTATGAATGTAAGGTTGGGTTAGTTTGGAACGAATAAATTTACCTTTTTATCAAACAGACTTTATCTGTAATGAATGCAAACACAAATTCTAATAAAGTATATGCCTTTTTTTATTAAAAGCCCACTTGAATGCAAATTTACTTCTTATTTTATTGATGTACTCTTATTATCAATGTAAATATGCATTGGTCTATCATGTGTCAATGCATAAATGTAATGTTGCCAAACACAGGCAAAAGTGAACCAGAATGCACATTTACCTTGAACCAGGATTTACACTCTATTTGCATCATTTTCGAATGCAGCCTTAATTTTTATTTAAGGGTAAAATACAAATACAAAAACATTCCTTAAAGTTTCGGACAATCGTAAAAACCTCTCCTATAGTTTCATTTTAACAAATACCTCTCCTGAATTTTTGAGAACCACAACAAAAATCTCCCTTTTGTCACTTTCCAAGACAGAAACTGTTAGATTGATTTACTAGTTTTTTCTAAATACCCATTCTACCCTTTTATAAATTATTTTACATACAAAATTATTGAAATAACCTTATTTTAACTTGACAAAAACCTCCTTTAGTGGTCATCTTCTAGCATTTTTGTTGAGTTAAAACAAGGTTATTTCAGTAATTTTGTATGTAAAATAATTTATAAATGGGTAGAATGGGTATTAGAAAAAACCGGTGCATCAATCTAATGTTTTCCGTTTGGGAAGGTAACGGAAGGGAGGTTTTTGTCGAGTTTCTCAAAAGTTTGGGGGAGGTATTTGCTAAAATGAAACTATAGGGGAGGATTTTGTATTTTACTCTTTATTTAAACACATGTATAGCCTTCCTTTCTACTGGTACTATTAAAGTTTATTTCTTTAAGAAAAAGGTAAAAGACTTAAATATACCCCGAGTTTTCATTAATTAAACATACCCTAACATTTTCAAAAGATTTAAAATGGTACTATTAAAGTTTATTTCTTTAAGAAAAAGGTAAAAGACTTAAATATACCCCGAGTTTTCATTAATTAAACATACCCTAACATTTTCAAAAGACTTAAAAGATACGGTAGAGACTGGCCCCATTGGACTTAAAACATACCATCCATCGGTGAAACTTCACATGTAAATTCATTTAAATTTTTTAAAATCCTATTTTGCCCTTTAACGACGGTTGGATAGTTCGTGGGCCAAACAATGTAACCATCCGGATCAACGACGGTTGGAAAACAATGACAAGAAGTCCATCATTGAAACTCCTTTCCCCATAATAGCTTTTTGGATGTCTAATGTAAATTCCATTTATGAGCAGCAAACCATCACCTACATGGATTACTGTTCCCATCTAATAGCCAAGTTTCGACTCTTGATCCTCTCTCTATCATCCCAATCAATATAACCTGGCATCCAACCCATCGACCTATAAATCCGCTTGAATCAAATATGACTTGAGAAGAGTTAAAGAAGTTTATTACAATGTTTTTTTTTGGAAGCTTAAATCATATTTCATTCATTCAAGAAATTGATACAAAGAGATGCCAATAAGACCAATTAAAGTTCAGATACAATTCTCAAGAAAAACAAAATAAAGAGATGGATGTAGGAGAGTTAAAAGAACTTCTGCAACCAAAACAAAGTGACTTAAAATCACCATAGAAGTGGATAAATACATCTCCAAACCATCATAACTAGCGAGCATATCTGATAAGGAGGTTTCCAACAAAAAACAGAAACTGCCATAGGAGGTTACAAAGCCAAAAGCCATGATCTGTAACTTCCAACCACTTCGAACCAATCCGCAAAAGATGATGTGATCTGTAACTACCATCCAACACACCGGATAACTGTTCACTTTGGCCTGCCATCCAAAAAACGCTAGAGAACTGAAACGTTCATTTACAATGCCGAAAAACTGTAACTGCCATTTAGGACGCCGTAGAACTATAACTGCCTTCCAAAATGATGGAGACGGCAATGCAAGTGGCAACTTTCACCAGTGGTTATCGCAGAAAGGATTTTAGAGAAGAAACTCCATATCAAAATGCCCGCAAAAAGAAAGAACAGAAATAATAGATGGAGAACAGAAGGGAATGAGGGAGAACAAAATGGAGAACAAACGAATAGATGGGAACAAGGGAGAACAAAACAAAAGAATAAATGGAGAACAGAAAGAGAAGAACAAAAAAAAAAAAAAAAAAACAGATGGGAACAGGGGAGAAATGGAGAAAGAAGAACAAAAAAAACAAAGAAAAAAACAGAGAAACGAAATAGAACAAAAAGGAAAAAAATCTTGAGAGATCTCGAACAGAAGGAAACGAAACCTCAGCGGACGAACAACGAATATTGAAATTCCAAGGCTGACAACCATTGGAAATTCTAAGGATAATAAGGGAATTAGGGAACATAAATAGAAGTTTTTAATATAGGACAGCAATTTTTTCATTGCACAAATCAAAGTCGACTTGAACTGGTATAGCTCATCAATTTCTAGTCTAAGTTTCTCTTCCCCATGAATATACACAACCATCTCCTGTAATGCCAAAATCTCGAGACACCCAAAATTGTTATTGAACAAAATTTGAAATTTGGAACTCAAAGAAAATGTTGACTTCATTGATGACAGAATACCTTTGAGAGCGAGAGTACGAGCTTATCCAACGACTATCACCACGAGTGACTTCATAGATGATAGCACCTTTCTCTTTAAGATGATTCTACAGAAATTGTATAAGAAGTATGAATCAAGCAAAGAAATATATAAGTTTTTTTTTTTTTTTTTTTCTTTTAAAATCACTCTAATCTTTATCGGTCCGATCTGCTAATATCTTACAAAAGGTTTTTCGAAGACTTTTCAACTTTGTTGGTTATAGATTTTCGTCTAAAACTCTATTGTATTCTGGGAATGAATTTGCTTATAACCCAACAACAAACTCATTAAAGCTGAATGGGTGTAAATAGCACAATAAAGTTAATGTCTTTAGGCACATCTTAGAACTTCTACTCCAAGTTTCTATGACCCCAATTCTCAAGAGATAGCATCTTAGAATTGGAGGATGTTGCTGCAACCTCCAATTTTTCTTGGCAAAAGCGAAAAATAGATACATTGCCTTTTGGTGGTAACTATGGTGGTAACTAGTGCCAATTAGCTACCTTGTTACTTTTATATTTAGATTTATCATCTATTTGGATCTTTTTAAAAGTATGAAAGAACATAAAGGGTAAAGAGTGATAAGCTATCTTCAAGTCCTTTTTAGAAACCTAGCGTATGTTTTGATGGAGCGCAATCCGGCCGATCTTAGCCGTCAACGATTCTACCTCTGACTGGAGCAACGGGGATCCTGAAACGGAGAAGATGAGGGAACTTCGGGGGGAACCTGGTGAGATAACTTCGAAGCTCAAGTTAGTATTCTCTCAAAGGCAAAGTAAAGACCAGATGGCGCCAAGTTCACATACCTTGTTGTTGGGGGTAGGGGGCCTTTTATAACCACTTCGCGCACTCACTTCGAGGCCTCTGTCAAGTCGGGTATGATTATCTCTGTTTCTGCCAGTTCGGGTGTCATCCTTTCTGCTGGGACAGAACCGCCATTGCTCATTGTCGGAGTCGTCTCTATAACTGGAGATGGCGGTGTCAGGTGGTGGTGGCAGGTGGCCGTTTGAAGTGCGGCCGTCAAACGTCATATCCCAAGTCAATCAGGTGCGCTGCCCCTGGGTACGAACTTCCTTGGTGTCAGGCGTGGTACGGTTTGGCATCTTGGAGGCGAAGTCTTGGAGTGGTGAGTGAGGTGAAGTCTTGAGTTCGGAGGTATGTCCTGTATTGCCATAATGCAGGCCAGCTCGGTGAGGTGAGTCCCGAGCTGCTACAAGGTAGGCCAGTTCGGCGAGGTGTGTCCTGAACTGCTTTAAGGCAGGCCAGTTCGGCGAAGTGTGTCCCGAACTGCTATAAGGCAGGCCGATTTGGTGAGGTGTGTCCCAAACTGCTATAAGGCAGGCCAGTTCGGCGAGGTGTATCCCAAACTGCTATAAGGCAGGCCAATTCGGGTTATTGTCCCTTGAGTGGCTTGGGGCCTAAGGGAGAGTTTGGGCTCCTAGTAGGGAGTTCGAACTGCTGGTTGGGGAATTCAGTCTGCTGCCAGTTCCTCCCCTTAGTGCTTGTGCCTTAGGCGTGCTTTTGTGCCGACTATCGTCTTTGCCACGTATCGCATAACTATGAGGTCGGGCCAAATCTTCTTTCATCATGTTTCAAATATTTTACCCAAATAGAAATAGCATTGCCATTTTGGAAGTGAAATGAAAAACACGGGAAGGTGCCACAAAAACACATGTACGTAATATATCCACTTCTCTATTTTAAATTAATTAAAAAACAAAGAACTCCACTTCTCTTCCCCATTATTTTTTGCTTTGGTAAATAGAAAAACGAAGAGTTGAAGCTGTTGCTGGCGACCATGGTTTTCAAAACAGGACCAGACCTGATGGTCGGACTGGAAAAATCGGTAACCGGTCAGCCCCCGGGTCCGGTTATATTAGAAACTGGAAATTCCTAAAAAATGTTGAAAAAGTCAGAAAACCACTGACCTGGGCGATTCGATTGCTAAACCATTCAATCTGGGCAGCGGTTCACGGGTTATCCTTTTTTATTTTCACTGTTTTAAATAAAAAAAAAAACAAAAAGTAAAATGACTTCAATATCCCCAACCCAAAATCGAATGTTTAGGGCCTTTAGGGTTAGAACCCCATTTTCATTCTAACCCTTCCCTCCTCTCAACCCTCACACCCAATCGACCACCTGTGGCGGCCAGCACCTCTGGTGTCCGATGGGGACACACACCGACCGGCGGTGATTAACGGCAATCTACGGCGATGAGTTTGCAGTGGTGACCAACATATTTTGTAGTTCTTCCAGGCTCCAACAATAAGAGTTGCCACAGGCAAGTTTGTAGTGGTGGCAATAACACCACCATTGGCGATTTTGCAAGTTGGAGCAGCACTTGCGGCGGCAACTTGCTTGCAACCAAGCTCGAGCACACTGGCGATGAGCCCATTGTCACACCCCCATTATCGACACTTAATAGTGAAACTATGAAAGACCTAAAGGCATAATTTTTTTTTTCTGATTTTTTTGTGAGTTTAATTGATTCTTTGATTTTTTTTTTGCTTAATTCTTTGTTTAATTTATCAGTTCAACACCTAGATCCATCTCAACAATTGCTCATAAGTTCTTTTGAATTAAGTACTGTAATTTTTTATGTAAAGTTTCATTCGAGCTGAACTTTAAAAAAACTCTCATGATCATTGAACCATTTCTTTTATGCTGCTCTACCAAAAAAAAAAAAACATACATTGCAAAGTGGATATATTGACAAGGTCAGTTCTAGTTGAGTTCAGTATGACATTTTTTTTATTTTTTTGGGTAACTAAGTTCAGTATGACATTGATAAGGTTTTTTTTTTCCTTTTTGGGTTTGGGTGGGGGGTGGGGGACAATGTCTTTTATGTAACTTAGATCTAATCCAGAATTTGCATAACTTGTTGTCACTCGCTATGGAAGTTAGATTATTACAAGTTTTTTTTTTTTTTTTTTTTTTTTAAACCGAACTAGACAACAAACTGTTCAAGGGTCTGGTTTGAATGGTTGAACTGTTCTGACAAAAGAAATAAAACAAATAAAAAAGCGGTTATCTGTTCTGCAAACTCAATATGGTAAAATTGCTGAAAGTTTTGCTTAATTTTCATATGTAGATTTTGCTTAATTTTCATATAATGATCAGATACTAAAAGTTTTGCTTAATTTTCTATAAGCAATTTACTCACATTTCTAATGGAGTGATTTTACATTTTGGTTGATTCTTTTAGTCAATGAATGTGCTATTTTGCTTAATTTTCTATAAGCAATTTACTCACATTTCTAATGGAGTGATTTTACATTTTGGTTGATTCTTTTAGTCAATGAATGTGCTATTCTAAAATTTAAATTTTATATTTTATGTTTGTATGAAGGGATTTGTTTTTGAGTTGGGTTTCTTTAATTGAACTTAAGATAATGGAATCCCAAAGTCCAAATATGGATACATTTGATCCAACTCCATCACAAGAGTCAATTTCATCAAATGCTAGGGCAAAAACCGATTCTGCTTGGGAGCATGTTTCCCTTAAAGTTGACCCTTTTAATGGATCAAAGTCAATGACAATGTCTTTATTGTCAAAAGACTAGTAAAGGGAGATGGATTAATAGGATGAAACAACATCTTGCCCAAAGGAAATGTGATATTGCAATTTGTTGTAAAGTACCCTTTGATATAAGTTTCAAAGTAGAGCAATCATTGAACAAAATCTATGAAAGAAAAAGAAATGAAAAGCAATCAATGAGTTTTGTTGAGACTAGAGCACAGTGTGGAAGGAATGATAATGATGATGATATTGAGATTAGAGAAATAGATCCACTTAGTACACATGATACTTATTAATTTTTTTAGTGTATTATCATATAGGAACTGCATTTGTGAAGTCTATAGATGCTTCTGAAACAGTTAAGAGTGCAAAGAATTAATATATTTTGTTTAAGGAAGTTATTGATTGGGTAAAATCAGAAAATGTTGTTCTTGTGGTCATTGACAATGCAGCAAATTATGTAGCTGCGGGAAAATTGTTGGAAGCAGAATTTTCATGGATATATTGGTCACCTTGTGTAGTACATTGTCTAAACTTGATGTTAAAGGAAATTGGGGAAATGGATTATGCTGCAAATATTGTTCAACATGCATGTAAAATTATCAAATTTGTCTACAATCATATTTTTGTACTCTCAATGTTAAAGAAGAGACCTGGTTGGACTGAGATAGTATGTCTTGGAGCCACTTGTTTTGCAATTAATTTCATTGCATTTGATAGCATTTTGAAGCACATGCATGATTTGCAGAATTTGGTGACAGATCGGAGTTTTATTGACTCTAAGTAAGCCAAAGATGCAAAGGGGAAGAAAGTAATACAAATAGTTTTGGATTCTGAATTTTGGGCACAATGCAAAATGATTGTAGGTTTTAAATCACCTCTTATTAATGCATTGAGACTTGTAGATTTTGATCTTAGGCCTGCAATGAGGTATATGTATCATGCTATATTGAAGGAAAAAGAATCACTGAAAAAGTTTTTTAATTATAAGAAAGTTGAATATGGTCCAATCATGGAGATTATTGATACAAAATGGAATAGACAAATGAGTCAGAGACTTCATCTTGCAAGGTATTATTTTAACCCGGCCTTCCAATACGATTCGAAATCAAAAGTTAAATCCCCAGCCGTTATGTCTATAGATTTTGATGTCATTAAAAAGCTTGCAATCAAATCAGATGATGTGGAGATAAAACTGAACAAAGAGCTTACTATTTTTGAAAGTTGTCGTAGTACTTTTGGAAGACCTTTCTCAGTGAAGACATTTAAGTCAATGCCTCCTGATAATAAATATTTTTATTTCTTATAACATGTTTATTATTTCAATTTTATTTTATAAATTAAATCAACTCTATTTCATTGCATATAGGTGAATAGTAGTCGAGATTTGGTTGTGACACTCCAAACTTGAAAAGGATTGTTGTACGAATCCTTAGCCAAACATGTAATTCATCTGGATGTGAACGTAATTGGAGTGTTTTTGAACATATACACACAAAGAGAAGGAATAGGTTAGAGCACCAGAGGCTCAATGATCTAGTATATGTTCATTGCAACCTGCATGTGATGCATGGGCAAGTGTTTTAACTTTTATGTTTCATGATTGCTTATTTTTTTATGCTTTTGTTGCATCTAATGTATCATTTATTGCTTTGTAGGAGAAAAATTGAAATTCTTGACTCAATTGGGCATGAACATGCATGCTGATGTTGTGGAAAATTGGATAGTAGACGATGATGAGGATCCTCCATTACTTGATGGTAATGAGAATGATGATATGTTTAAAGCTAATGAGACAACATTTCCAATAATAGAATCACCATCAAGAAAAAGAGCTAGGACTGATGGTAATCATGGAGGAGAATGCAACAAACACCCAAGTAAAAAATGTAGATGAAACACAACCTCCCGAAGATGAAGATGAAGATGTTGGTGAGATACTACATGGCTTTGGTTGGTAGTTGGTACCATTGAGAAGTGGGGCCAATATATCTTGAGAATTCGGATGATTAGATTAGTGAACTAAACTCTATATTGAACTTGAAGTTTTGATTTGTGTTTAATACTTGTTGAACTTGGTTTGTGATCTTTTTATTACTTGTGATTGTGATCTTTTTATTTTTGAGTATCTAAGTATTATGTTTGATGAATTAAGAATGCATGATGTTATGGCAATATCTATGGAATTTTTTGCATATTTTATTTTCTTGTCTTATTAGTGTTTTTGAACAGAAAGTCCAAAGGAAACTCTAAGAGACTTGACCATCTAAAGGGGTTCCTTTCCATTTGTATAGGTAAGGGCATTTATAAAGCAAGTCTTGCTTTTATTTAGTTTTACTTCTTGTTATGTATAGATTCATTGAGTTGCAATTCCTGATGTATAGCTGATTGCATATGGCCATATGCTATGAATAAAAGTGATAACAAAGGATTAGAGAACTAGAGAAGTTTAGTCTTCAAAAGGCTCAAAGGTACTTGAGTTTTTCCCTCCTTTTCTCCTTTTCTAAAGTATGACAAATTATAATGGCATGAATGTTTAGGAAAACATTGTTTGAATTTTGAAGTTTTGTGAATTGTATGTTTATATGAAGTAGATAAGCAAATTGTTTGAACTTTAGAAAAAATATTGTAAATTTAATGAACTCTAAGTTTGTATGAACTCAATCTTTTCTGTTTTATTTTTTATTTTTTGTATTTATTTGCAAATTTTTGTTTTATTTTTCTGTATTTAGCTGCACTTTTTTGTTTTATTTTTCTGTTTTTGTTTCTGTATTTATTCTCTATTTATTTGCAATTTTCTATTTTTTTGCAATTTTCTGTTTTTTTTTTTCTATATTTGCTTTGCACTTTTCTGTATTTATCTACACTTTTTTGTTTTTGTTTTTGTATTTATTTTCAATTTTCTGTTTTTTCTGTATTTTTTGCAATTTTCTGTTTTATTTTTCTGTAGTTATTTGCACTTTTATGTTTTATTTTTCTAATATTCTTTTCTGTATTTAATTGCACTTTTTTGTTTTGTTTTTCTGTATTTTTCTGTATTTATTTGCACTTTTTCTGTATTTTCCTCTATTTATTTGCAATTTTCTGTTTTATTTTTTTTGTTTTTCTGTATTTTTTTTCAGTATTTTCTGTACTTCTTTTGTAATTTCTATTTTTTATGTACTTTGTTATTTTTTTATTTAGATATTTTTATTTTTCTGTATTTTTTTATTTTTTTGTGTTTTTTCTGTATTTTTTAGATTTTTTCTGTATTTTATTTTTATATTTTCTGTGTGTTTTGTTCTGTATTATTTTTTATTTAGATAGTTTTATGTTCTGTATTTTTCTGTATTTTTATTTAATTTTATGCTATTTTTTTTTAATTTATTTATAACGTCACGGGTCGAACCGTTCGATTCGGACGGTCGAACCTATTAATCGGAAACCGGTCCCCTGACAGGTTCTGCTTCCAGTTCGTTTTTAAAAGCCATGCTTTGAAGCCATTTAAAAAACGAAGAGTTAAAGCCAGCACCGGCGACCGACTTAACAACTGATGACCAACACCCGACATCGAACTTAAAGCAGCATGGATGCCTCAACCCAACTCGGTTTGTCAAGACCAAACCCCCTCATTTTTTGATAAAAAATCCTTATGAAGCTAAGTTATTTACAGTGATTATCGGACAGAGTTCTTGCAGAAACTTCGTTTTTGTTGAAATTTAGGCCTACAAGGCTACAACGGCAGACCTAGTTGCTGTATTAGAGAATAAAATCTGTACAGAGAAACCTAAAATCGGATATTGGTCATTGGTTGGCAGAAATCAATCGTCCGTCACCAGCACCACACCAGCTTCAACTTTTTTTTTTTTTCTATTTACGAGGGGAAGAGGAGTTGGGTTATTTGTTTTTAATTAATTTATAAAAAAGTAAAAAGTAACAGAGGGGAATTTCTCTTCGGTTAATTCTAAACATTAAATAGGTGCATACGTGTTACAACGCGATTGGATGGCCCACAATATAAAATGCTGTATTCAACTCATCCAGTCCAAATATATCCTAACCATCAATACAAGGTAAATAGGGCTATGAGATGGTCATTCCATACATGATTTTTAAAAACGAACGGTGACTAAATTGGTCAGGGGTCTAGTTGCCAGTTCGACCCAAATGATCGGTTCGTTCTAATAAAAATAAAAAAATTTAAAAAAAATTAAAAAGTTAAAAAACGGTCAAAACCATTCGAACAATTAACCAGCTGATTCAGTGGTTTGCTGATCAAAATCAACGATTTTAGAGAAAAAAAAGTGGTTTTGGTTGGAAAACAGAACTAGTCAGATGACCGATTCCAAATTTTTCCGGTCCAACCATCCAGTCCGTTCCAATTTTAAAAACCATGATTTCAAATATATCCTAACTATTAATAAAATAAAAGGCTTTGTTCTCTACATATTTATATTTATACTCGTTTAAACGGAGCCTCAATAGCTGAGATGGTCATTCCGTGCATTCTGTCTTTTAGGTATGGAGGTATAGGATCAAACCCATGTAACTGTAAGCTCTGGATGTTAAGATCAGTGGACTTATTGGACATCCTAATCTGTCCCCATCCCTTAGTCTCCTATAATGTGTCATATGTAATACCAAAAACAATGGAAGTAAACGCGTTTCCCTTGCAAAATAAAATGTAAGAAATAAAAATAGAAGCGTGTGCCAACCACACACACAGACATTGAATTTTTGGTCCAGAAACATAAAAGGAGGACTGCAGCTGTTTTTTTTAATGTTATATATGACTGTGGATGCTTTTGAATAATGTCCTAGTCATGTGGTATGTTACTAGAGGCAGCAATGGCGGTGTTGATTTTAATTTTTAATACTAAGTCCAGATCTTCAAATTCTCTTTGATCGCTTCTTCTCATTATTTTAAAAACACATACAGAATTTGATGGATTGTGGTGCAAATTCCATTTGCATTTGCATAAAGAGTGCAAATAGACTGAGCCTAAAAGCGATCAAATTCTCTTTGATCGCTTTAGATTTGGCGTTATTTCGTTGGTAAAAAGTAAATTAAGAGGA
Source organism: Nelumbo lutea (assembly GCF_056320005.1). Classification (NCBI taxonomy): domain Eukaryota; kingdom Viridiplantae; phylum Streptophyta; class Magnoliopsida; order Proteales; family Nelumbonaceae; genus Nelumbo; species Nelumbo lutea. The sequence goes on along the minus strand of NC_142685.1, from coordinate 64,577,775 downwards.
AAAACAATTATATGAAAGAGAGAAATGAAGCCAGAGGAAGGTTATTTATTTGGGAGAAGTAAATTGACATGATCCATCGCAACTTTTTATGAGAGAATTGAGGTGGGAGGAAGTGGAACAAAATTTGCAACGATCATTTCTTCGGATGCAAAATTTGAAACTGCTAATGGATGCAGATGAAATAAAAGGTGCAAAGTTTAAATCAAATGAAGGTGCGCACCATAATCACAATTAAATTCATGCAAAACTGAACCAGGTGCAAAATTTGTATCAGGTAGACATATACAATGATGCAACCATATCCGTCCAAGAGCCAGACCCATTCAACCCAAACAGAAAACCAGGTCGACCTCCATGTTAGAATTTAAAACATTGAACACGAGTCCATAATGTTGTTCAACAGAAAAATAGAAATACCCCATCATCCATATACACAATGCACACTTATTCACACACACACACACTCAAGATTAATTAAAAAAAAAAAGGACATACCAGCCACAACTCATCAAAGAAATAAATTAATAAATGAACAAGCGTGGGCAATACACACGCATTGCCATAGAAATTTTGGTCCAAATCTCCAGCTGTTCTTCCTTTCTCTTTTCCTTTTTAATGTTTATTCTTTTACTGTATCTTTGACTGTTGAAGCCAGATTACAGTGGCGATCTAATCTTTTATTTGGTTAAACAATCTAATTAATTGAAAAAAGTACAAGATGAATCGAATTTATCAGATAAAACAAAATTACTCTGAGCTTTTTTTCTGTTGAATAGACATGCTGTATGTATATTTATGAACTCAACAAATCTATTTCTATTGCATTTCTAGGGTTGACAAAATAGGCATTGCTCAATTCAAACATGAAAGGCCAATTCATATCCTAATGGTTTCTTCCCCAAGTGTGTTTTGTGAAAATTGTATACACTTTGAAGCCAGAGATCCCAAGTTTTCTGCTTAGAAAAGATGATATTTTCTGTCATTTTCAATGAATTGATTGAGGTAATCGATGATGACTGTATTTGGTACTGTGGGCGCTTCTAGTTTCAAAGTGTACTTAAATTTTGTATTGGAAGTTGGAAAAATAAAACATTTTGATACATAGCACAATCAATGCACAATAAGTGCATCATATAAAAGAAGAGACAATCTTAATTGGAAGTGATCATTGTTGGGGAAAACATCATTTTTTTGACATACCATTTTGTTGTTTCTTTTGAGACACCCTATTGTTAGAGAATGAAAACCTATTCAAAGACTTCACCTAAAAACTTAAACTTTTAGATTGAACAGTTCTTTGAGGTGGTATTAAAGCCTATCTAACAAAATGATCCGGTGTTTAATCTTTGTTGACATCATTAAAGAATGAAAACCTGTGCTTATCCACATTTTAAGTTCAATAAGCTTTGCATGAAAAATATAAACCTATTTATGTACCTCACCAGTTTAAGCTTTTAGGTTAAATGATAATGTTGAGACACATGAGGCAATCTCATTTTATATTCCTTCTACAAGGTTTTCTTCATTAAATGATCTAATGTCCTTTTCTTATAGACTGTAGTTAGGATCTACAGGTTTCATTATTAAAGTATAGACATGGAGGAAGTAGAGGTGCCGTTTCCTAACAGCTAAAAGTGGATGAATTGAATGGTCCTTTATCTTTTAGCTAATTGAGTTATTAAGTAGGTTGTGAGTTCCTAAATGACTGAAGCTGAAATTGATCACTATAACCTCAAATATATTATAATGTAAAAGTGTATTATTCACGATTCAATTCAGCCACTTCAGCCATTATCAAATGCCCTAAACCAAAAACCAATAATCCGATCAATCCAATTGAGTCCCACTTCCATGTAGGGGTGCAATTTGGTCGAGTTGAATTGGGAATTTGTTAAGTTTTCAATGGACCAGAACCCTAATCTAAACTTGATGTGGTTAAAATTCCTCAAGTCGGGTTGCCGGATTTGAATCTCTACTTCCATGCATACATAGAATATTCAATGAATAAATTGCTTGGGGTTTGATTTAATTTATGTGATCTGCAATTTCTTTCTTTCTTTTTTTTTTTTTAGTTTTTCTGAATCTGTGGGAAACTTTACCCGACTTGAATACATAATTCACTAAATCAACTCGATAATATTCCATGGTTTTTAAAACTAATCCAGTGATTGAACTGGTCAGGGGTCTAGTTACCGGTGCAAACGATTAATCAGCCAGTTCAGCAGTTTATTGACCAAAATCAATGATTTTAAAATAAAAAGTGGTATAAAAAAAAACAGAACCGGTCCCAATCCGGTCCAATTTTGAAAACCATGCGATATTCATTGGTGTTTTGGGGAAGTAGGAAATTAAATAGTACAACATCATTCATTTATAGACCATAACTATGGACTATAAGAAGTGGGTCTTGGAAATCTGTCTATAAAAGACTGAATTTTAATTAGCATGAATAATTAAACGCCCACACATCAGCTTGCGTGTTGACAACATCACACGCGCACTAACCGAGCGGTAAGCCTCTTCTCTCAATTAATCTAATTCTATACAAACCATATATGCCTTATCTCAATTGTATTATTAGTCACCACACAAATGTTTTCCTCTGTCCCTTTCAGAGTGACCACAACTCAAATTTCAAATTACATTGAAAGTCACCACTTTTTCTATTATTCTAATCTTCATAATTAATGATACATTTTTTCTTGGTAAAATAATTAATGATACATAGGCATTACTTAAAGCCATGCCTCACCCCATATAAATGCACCCAAAAAGAAAAAAAAAAAAAAGTAATAGTGCTTTTATTCCTCTTCAAGTGCCTATTATCTATTATCAAGGTTTAAAATATCAATACATATGATAAAATATTATGTATCGCATTATTTCAAAGGGCCAATATTCATGGGTGTATATATGTTAATACTATTTCAAAAGGTATATAATTTTTAAAATTTTATTTTTATTTATATAAGTATTAATCCAGTTCTAACATTAAATTAATCAATTTGAATTAATAGATCTAAGTTTAATACATTTTCTGATTGACATATTTGTTTAATAGGTTAATTGAGGCATTATGTCTCTCTTAGGCATATTATTAGCAACTTGTTGAATAAATTAAGGGCAAGGTTTGCCTACCATACTGTAAAGACATCGTATATCAAAAATTTGCAACCAATCAATAAGTATCATAAACATTTATTAATCAATCAGATGGTATTTATCAAAACTTACGAATGTACTTTGATTGGTCAAAGCTATTTCGTTATTATGTCTTTCTTTTATCATAGATTTTCCCATAAATTAAATTGATAGAATTAATAGTCGACGCTGCCTTTATTCAACTTTGAAACCATATTAAACTATTAATTGTCCCAGAGGTCAACCACCATTTAGGGTTTCAATGGTCCTGGTGGATCCAAAAATTTCTTCCACTACAACAATGGTGGATAGGATGACAACCCACTTAGTAGTCCAAATTGTATGAGCCCTAATTGGCTTGACCAAGTCACCGATTGTAATCTGCCAATGCCAAACGAAACAAATGCTGTGAATATAATAATGATGATTGGTGTTGGTGCTTTGGTTGTATTAGGTTTTCTTTGCAGCAAGAGATGGATCCCCAATGAGCGATTTGGGGTAAGGTTTTTTAAAACCGATCCAGATAATGAATCGGTCAGAGGTCTAGTTTATGGGATAAACGGTTCGATCATTCAAACCTAATGGATGGTCTGTTCTGATAAAAAAAAAATTAAAATTAAAACCAGTTAAACCGTTGAATGATTCAACCACTCGAGTGAATGATTTGCTGATTAAATCAAGGATTTTGAGAGAAATAATGGTTCTGGGGTAAAACAGAACCAGTCACATGACTGGTTCCCCATTTTTTTGGTCCAACCGTTTAATCCCGTACAGTTTTGAAAGCCATGATTTGGGGATTAAAATTCTAGCTTTAATAAATTCAATACATATACCAGGAGAATATGGATTTCCAAATTCCAAATGTTCTGGCTTAATTAGACAGTGTGGATCCGGTGGAAGTTCTTTGGGTCGTTCAGGCTCAGTGGATTGCAGTTGCAACCTTTGTCGGATAACTTGTTAAGGAGACCACACTCCGCCCGACAATGTCTCGCCCCACAACGCTCTACCACACATTTCTGTCGTATATTTGGAACATCTCCCAATGATATGACGATGTCATCATCGGAAAATGCTCTCCATGCATGACGAAAAAATACTGTGAAGCATTATGGGGCAGTGATGTGAATTCCTTCTTAAGCCCTCCTTTTCATTCCATGTGTAAGACACGTTGGAGTTGGAGGGCTCATAATTGATGTCAAGGGATCCGGTTAACCGATAAACCCGCCTTGACCCCCAACCCTGACAATTTAGGGTTGGATCAGTTTTGACATTGGGTTTTGGGTTGAGGTTGGCATACTAGCATTTAAACATGTGTAAAAATAGCCTTGGCTGAGCACAGGGGTATTATTTGTGGGATGGGCGGGTATCTCATCATTTCATCATGCAGGTAGAGTTCGGATTGAATCAAACTCAGATCGGATCTGATCAATAAATCAAAATTGTAAAGGAAAAAGATCGATTGAACCCATATTAAAATTTCTGATTGAATATTCGGTTAAAATCGAATTTTGGTTTATTGAGTGGAGTTTTAGAATTTGTAAGGCCAAGAAATTAAATAAAATAACATATTCTGTCAATAACAGGGGGAAACAAAGAACCAACATAAAGGGTGGGGCCCATCAAAAGTGGGGCTAAGCGGAGTAAACTTTTTCTGTAGTATTGAAAAGAAATCAGGGAGGTGGGGCCATGGTGGGGTAGGGTCCTTTCTGTAATATTTGCATATATTAATGGGCAACTTTTGTAGACTTTCACCTTAAATACAACCATTCATTCCTTCCTCCAGCTTCCACCCCTCAGAAATCAAATCTTCCTACGACTACGAGCTTGAAATTTCAGTTGCTTACTGCCATAAAAACCATGGGAAACTGCTTACTTCTGCCGGAGGAGTCTATCAAGGTCATGAAGACGGACGGGAAGGTGCTTGAGTACAAACCACCTCTCAAAGTTCATCAGGTCTTATCGGAGTTCGCCGGTCATTCAATCTCCGACACGCTTCCGGTCGTCAGGCATCTTGCTCCTCAGATAGATATGCTCAGTGGCCGCCTCTATTATCTTCTTCCACCACCTCTGCCGTCGACCCAGTTCGTCAGGAAGGTGCCAATGGTATCGAGTAATAGCCCAACCGCAGAACCTCGACAAGGAACCGGTGTTGTGAGGATTAAGCTAGTCATCACTAAGCAAGAGCTCAGGGAGATGCTAGCCAAAGGAGGAGTCTCAGTTAATGAAATAGTCGCTCACCTCCAGAGCAGACAAAGCAAAGCTGGTGTTGTTGATGACAACAGTGAAAGTTGTAAAGGGTGGAGACCTGTGTTGGAAAGCATACCAGAGGGCGAAGGGAGTGATTTAAATTAGAAATTTTCCTTCTCTTTTTTTTTTTCTTTTCTGGTTTTGAAAAGCTCTTTTTTTGTTTGTTTAAAATACACAGAGCTGGAGAGGTCTACAGTTTATTTATTTATTGCTTTTCCTTAGCCCATGACCATGACAGAGGTTGTATATATACTGTATACATGATTGTTTTGTGTACTGTACCATGAAAGAGGTCTACCGTTGAATGAGATCGTACCAACGAAAACTCCAACTACTAATACTTTTTCCCAAAACCATAATGGTGGCGGTGGTGGTGGTGGTGGAGGAGGAGGAGGAGGAGGAGGGGTCCATTTTGTGACGGTGGTGGTGGCAGTGGTGGCGGTGGTGGTGGATGTGGGTATCTTACTCATTCGAAGTATGGGCGCTCAAGCTAAGCTGACCATCCATGATATATCAATCAATTGAGTCAACGAGCCGACTCGACCTTGTAGATGAGGAAAAAGAACGGATGGATTCCAAAATCCAAACAAACAAAACAAGGTGTTAACTCGGTCAAGTAGTGTTTTCGACCCGGTCGGGCTGTTGGGTTGACTCAGTCAAGTAGTGTTTTAGGCTAAATCTGGCCAACAAGACAAAACTGATAATAACCTATTAGGCACGTTTCGGCAGTTTATCTCAATCTAATTATTGGGTGGCGTGTTAAATCTGAAGTTGAAACCAGAGTACCCATAGTTTTGAGGGGAGCGTCCGTAAAGTCTAAACAAGAGGTTGCATCTTGTATGGAAATTTCAAGTCTTAAGGAAGTATTGAAGTTGCCAGGTGGCAAATGACGTGGAAAAGGACATGGGAACGGCTTGGATTTGACAAGTATGGAAACCAGGATAAATAGAAATAGCGCGCGGAAGCTTGTTTTGCTAAACAGCTTGGGAAATCTGTATATGCTTTCAAGATTAAGAGAATAATTAGGTTGAAGCTAACTAAACAATCCACCTAAAAAAGCCCAAAAGCTTGTGGAAAAAGCCCCCACAAGGATCTAAATGGGGTCATATTCATTCAATCCAAGTGGAAGGCAAAACGCCCACTTAGGGTTTTTTTAGGTGGCTGACTGATGTTGAGATCTCAATAACCTAATCTTACAATTTGTGGTTGTGAATACATTGTCCAGTCTCTCATACAAACAAGTTGGTCTGGTAAACCCGCATTGACCCGACCCTATCGGGTTAGGGTTGCTTTGGGCATGATTGGGTTTCTGGGTCGGGGCTGGTTGAGGTAGATCCGGTTAAGCCCAATCCATTGAAATGCTCATATATGATATATGGGGACGGTTTGGATGTGAGGTTCGGGCGGTGTTTGGAATAGATGCCGTTTCTTGAGAGGCATTTTCTAAGAAAATAATGCTGCATAGGCATGCTGTTTCTCAAAAAAAGTTTGTTTGTTTCAGATTTTCTATTTGGTACTATTACTGTTGCTGCCTATAGGTGTTTTCAATGCCATGTCAGTATATTATTGTTAACAAAAATAGAAAAAATAAGAAAACACCCAAAAGGGCATTTTCTAAGACCACACATTTCCTAATTTTCAAGGTGTGGTTTGAGAAAATGTTTTTTGAAAAAGCGGCTAATCAAACATCAAGCATTTTCCAAAAAATAGATTTTAGATATAGCACTGATGTGGTGTTGTTTTTTGAAGAAACGACATTGATACCAAACACCTACTTGGTAATCCCTCTCTATTTAGTCTAGTTGGATTGTGTTTGGGTTGGTTTGAGCTTAGGCTGGATTGAGTCAGACCATGATTAACCCAAATCATTGACATCCCTACGGACAAGATTCTTTCAGGTATATCTTCTCAGGCTTGGTAATATTGTCAATAGGTTAGGTCCGAGTCAAAACGAATTCCTGATCAAGATGTTACCTGGTAGGTCTGATTATAATTGACAACTAGGGGTGGATTCGAGCCGAGCTGAGCCGAATTGTACTAGGCTCGAGACTATTCTACAAGGTTCAAGCTTGAGCTCGGCTCGTTTTATATTTTATAAAAATATTTTATTTTATATTTTATAAATACTTTATTATAAAAATATTTAGAAAAAAATATTTTATAAAAATAAAAATTATATATAATTTTTTTATTTTATATTTAAAAAATTAAGAATTATAATAATTAATAATTATAATATTTTTATTATATATATATATATATTATTTTTTATAATTTTATTATATATATATATATAGATATATTCAAGCCGGCTTGCAAGCCTCACGAGCCAAGCTCTAGTAGGCTCGAGCTCGGCTTGTTTAATAATCGAGCCACTAAATTGGGCGGGAGAGCTCGGCTGAAACCGAGTCGAGCCGATCTCGAGTAGCTCATGAAAAGCTTGGCTCGTTGCCACCCCTATTGACAACTATAACCTGGTCTACTTATTTGTTAAAGGCAAAATCTATGGTGCAACACTGAATTTTTAGCATTGTTAAAGTCTTAATGGTAAATACTAAAGTTGGTCATGAAACTGATTAAACCATGGTTTTTGAATCGCCATTGATTCGGACAATTGGACCGTTTGGCCCGGGTACCATCCAGGCAACCGGTTCCGTTTTGCCCCAAACCCAGTACCTGGCCAAAAACCGTTGAATTAGTCAATGATCCATTGACTTGGGTGGTCGAACTGTCAATCCATTGAACCGTTCAATGGTTTTGTCCATTTTCTATATTTTTGTTGTTAGAATGGGCCGTCCATTCGAATCATCAACCCAGAAACCAATGGCTAGACTGGTTATGTTTTTAGGTCATTTTTTAAAACTATGGATTAAACTGATCAATCCGACACAATTTGATCTAAATGGCTGGTTTTCAACTACTTAGAGTTGGTTTCAGTTCATACATTACAAGTTTGCTAACCAAAGAGGTCGGGTTGGTTTTAATTTGGGCGTGCATAAACCAACCAAAACTGACCAAAACCCTCTAATATTTTAAATTTAATTTTTTAATATAGAAAAGTTGGAAAACACTTTTTCCAATTGTATAAAGCAAATGATTTTCATAATCTTATTTAATATTTCGATTTTACACAGTGAAAACCTTACTTACTTCACAATTCAATATATGAATTTTATCTTCTTTTTTTCAATGGTAAAGGATTTTTATCTATTGAAAACATAATGAACAACTACTTCTAGGCTGTCTTTTAAACCGATAAATCAACCCAAACCAATTTTTTATAGTAGGGTTGGTTTTCGCTAGTGGTTGATTGGTTTTGGGTGACTAATTTTTCAATCCAACCAAGTCAGTTCTACTGGCCAAATGGCCTGAAACTGAATCAAACCGATCCAGAAACACCCCTAATAAATACACCTTGTTTAACGTGAAAATACAGTACACCAATGAAAAATAAACTAATTATGTGATGTTTTTAATGTAATTGCTTGAGATCATAATATTAGTGAATGCATCATAATTGGACTCTTTTGTTAAATTAACACATTTGAATTTAAATATCATAATATGATAACATTACAAATATATCATGATAAAAATACGTAATTTTATGGTACTTTGTAAAATGCCAATACACATACATAACATAATTATATATATAACCAGTCCGGGTCTTGTTGATTTGGAACAACCAAAATTGATCCCAAAGTCCCAATCGAATTATGATTGGGACACATAATACAGATCGAGACCCTATACAATTGGCTCGGTTCGCTTTGGAGCTATTGGCTCTGCCCAACCTAAAGCTTGTCACTTCTTATTTACTACAAAGTATTAGGTCCATTGTGGCCCAAACTTATCAAACCCAACTTTAGAGTCTATGTTTCGAAACCCATCACTAATATTATTAAAAGGCCACATCTTGTTCTTGAAAGGAATAGACTTTTTTCTATTAGGTAAGAGATAGAGTCAGAAGTCCTCATCACCAACAAAAAAAAAAGGTACAGTACTACTATTCATTGGCATTTTTTTACACATAGTGGCTTCCTTTATTGGGGCTTGGATATATCTCCCTTGTCCATTCATGGGGAGATGTTTCCAATACACAATGATGGTGTTTTATGGGTATGGATGTGAGAACAATTTGTGGGTAGCAGATTCGTAATGTTTTCATTGGTCTTTCTATACTCCAGGATTCCCACTTATATCATGGATGATTGGTCCCATCCATATCGTTTAACCCCCCACACACATACACACAATAAAAAAAATTCCTGGCTCCGCCTCTCCAATTTCTCATACATATATATATATGGTTTTAACAATGGTTTTAACAAAAAGTTTTAACAAAAAAAATTCCTGGCTCCACTTAGTAACCATATAAATAATGGTTTTAACAAAAAGTTCGGGGGGCCAAAGACCCCTACCAATATACTTATAGGGGGCTATCCAATTAAGGAAGAAAATTATTACCAAACAAGAAAGGAAACAATATAATTTGTTTTTCTTTTTCTAAAATGGTATGCATTTTAATTAATTTCCAAATTTCCATCAGTCATATTTCACACTTTCTTTCAGTCATCCGATATGTTCAATGCAAATTGAACAATCAATCCAATCAAATTTAGTAGAAAGAGGAAAGAATTTTAGCACAGCATGGTGCAGTACATCCCTACAAACAATAATTGGCCACTGTGAATCTTACAACTCTTTTTGATTTCTTTCCAAGCATACCTTAGGTTCACAACTCATCATCCTGAACTGAGGTTTTCTGTGTATCATTGTTTTCACTCTCTAGTCCATTGGCACTATCTTCTTTATTATGCACTTCCTCCACCTTCTCCTCCTCTTCCTCATTGATTCCTTCTAGCTGAACATAGTGATGCTTCAGATGTTCATAACTTCTATCTGCATGCTCTCAAGTGGAAATTCCAATCTATTTAAGAGTGAATCTTCTATATATTGATAAAAGTTGAATAGAAAAAGAGGCCTTTTGCAGGTAAAAATACAAGTAGGAGGAGGGAATGACTTACTAGTTATTCTGGATCTTCCAAACTCTCCAGATGGATTGCCCAGTCGCCTTCTTCCCTTTTCCTTTCCAATTATCACTAATCTCATCCTTGGAATTATTATCAACACCATCAGAGCCCCCAAATCCAAGTCTCTCTGTGCATAACTGCAGACCCAATTTCTTGGATGAAGAACTATCATTTTTCTCAAGAGAAGCCATACATTGATTATTTTTCTTGGTAGTCATGAAAGAATACAATAATGGTGGGTATCTCTCATTGTTATCATTGTCATTACTGTAGATGTTTAGTGTTTGTATCTGAGATTGTGGATTTGGATCCTTAAAAGGTGACCATGGTGATGGAAGAGGAGAAGAACAAGATGAGGAGATTGGACTCTCATTGAAGTAAAGCTCACCAAACATCTCTGTGACAAAGGAGGGCTCATTGAGTTGCACAGACTTGATTTGTTTTGATGGGGAAAACATTTCGGTTAGCGATGGAGGACTATCAGGTGTTGGGTTCTCAAACATGTCTTGAAGGCTAGCAAAGGCAGCCATAGCTTGGTTGTTTGAGGATAAAAAAGGATAGAAATGCAAAGAAAGAAAGGAAGATAGACTAGTTTCCTTTTAAGATTGAAGAGAGGCTGGAGATAGAGCATGCTTTTGTAATGGAGTGGTGGTGAAATTAAGTGAGAATATGGCATTGGGTATAGGGTTCAGGATTTCTGTTGAACCCTATACATTTAAAGATGTGTAACGGTTTTGTTTGTGGAGAGAGAGAGAGAGAGAGAGAGTGAGCTTTTTAAAATTGAACTGGACAATGAATCGTTTAGGGTTTCAGTTCCTGGGTCAAATGGTCTGACTGTTCGAACCAAACAGATGGCTTGTTCTGAAAGAAGAAATAAATAAAAAATAACCAAAAACCATTGGATCGTTTGAATGGTTCGACCACTTGGGTTAGTGGTTTGCTGACAAAATCAATGGTTTTTGGCCAAAAAGACAATTCTAGGGTAAAACAGAACTTGTCGGTTCCCGGTTTTTTTGGTCCGACCACCCAGTCCAATCCGGTTTTGAAAACCATGAAAAAGAGAGAGAGAGAGAGAGAGAGAGAGAGAGAGAGAGAGAGAGAGAGAACGTACAACTGCAATGTTTTAAAAACTGACTCAAATGCAATGTTTTAAAAACTGACCCAAACCGGAACCACCTGGCCACTTATTTCTGGATTAGTGGTTCGATCATCCGATCCAAATGGATTAGCCCACGATATTTTAAAAAATAATTAATTAATTAAAATAAAAATTGGCCCAAAAACAATTATTTGAATTGAATAGATTGACGGTTTAACCACCCAAGTCAACTGGTCTTCCATTAGTCCAAGTGAATTTGGGACCTTCAATTCAATGGTTTTGCAATTTATATCAGGCAACAATGGAATAACCCTAAGTGATATTGTAAATGTGGATAAAAACGATATTTTAAGCACATATGGATGTTATCATGAAAAAAAAAATTGAATGTTATATAACAAATTAAAATTATGACTTACACATTTTGAAACCAAAAGTTTGTAATATTCAGCAATAAATAGCAGAATTGTCAATGAGGTGGGCTATTAAAGTATCTTAGGTGTATGGTTTAAATGCACATTTATGGCAAAGTCACCATTAATATTAATTATTGCCATTGTAATCTATGTCG